>NC_057810.1:363598217-363655915 GCF_018294505.1 Triticum aestivum
CCCTCGCGCTCCCCCGCCATGACCGACGCCACCATCGCCGTGCCTTCGTCGTAGCCGTGCTCCCCGCCGCCCGTGCATCCTCTCATTGTGTCCAGGAGCTCCGCCACTGTCCACTCCATCGAGCAAGCCGAGCCCCGAGCGCTCGCAACGCCCGAGTCCACCCCAACGACCTCGCCCGAACCACCGTCGCCGGAGATCCCCTTCAACGCCGTCGTCGCTCCGGTCCATCTCCGGCCGCACCAAGGGCTTCGTCGCACTCACTGTGAGCTTAGCCATCTTTCCCCCCCTCCTTTTCTTGCTCCCGAGCTGTGTAGCGACCTCCCGGAGCTCAACCGCACCCACCGCCGTGGAGCTCGTCGCCGACGTGCTCCCGGTCACCCTCCGACCACTCCACGGTGTCCATCATGCTCACCGTGTCACGTAGCACATAGCTAGCTACTCCCCGCGCCTCACCGACCCCTCTAGCGTCAAGTTCGTCTTCGACCGAACCCCGGTGGCCGCCAAAGTCGTCGCCGGCGCCAACTCCGGCCACCCCGACCCCAACGGACTCCACCAAGAGCTGCGGCTTGTCCTCAGCTCCACTCCGGTGGTCTCCGCGATCCATTTGGCGGCCGAAACAGCCAAAACCACTTCCGCCGCCGCCTCGGGCTCGCCGGCGGCTAAACGCCGGTGCAGCCGACCCGGGTTTGACCACGGGTGGGCCCTGGTTGACTCCCCTGAGTCAATGACAGGTGGGGCCCAGCCCTGTTAATTAAACATGTTTAGTTTTAATTAAACTTTAATTAATCTAATCACACTGACATGCGGGACCCACTGTCAGGTTTGACCCGGACGTGTCCCGTTGACCTGCTGACGTCACACTGACGCCAGGCTGACGCAATAATTGATTTTCTGGAATTAATCTAATATAGGAAAATTCCAGAATATAGTTTAAACTTTAAAAATTCATAACTTTTATTCTGTAACTCCAAATCAGACAAATTATATATGAAAAATGATCAGAAAAATCCAATCTATCCATCTGTACTATTTTCATGCGTGATTAAACAAGTTAACCTGATGTTTAATACAGAACAAGGAAAAACACTTTAAAGGGCCATGTTTGAGTTTGAAATTTGAATCTTTGATCCAAATTGGTTCAAACCCTTCTGGTCTTAGTTTCATTAGCCCAACACACTCATATTGCTATGTTTCATGCATGCATCATATTGTTGCACATTGTTTGGTGATGGTTGTGTATCGTTGTTCTTTGCGGCAGGTTCTGCCTCCGAGGAGTACCGTGATTACCCTAACGAAGAACCGTATCAGTGCATCGAACCATCAGGCAAGCAACCAACCATTTGATCATATCGATACAATCCCATGTTCTCGCTCCTGCTCTCTTTTACTGCATTAAGACAACGCGTTTCAAACTGCTGTGTGCTACGGTAGTTGAACCCACTTCCTCTGCATGACCTGTCATTGCCACAGTAACTAGATGAAACCCACTAGCATGTGTAGGAGTTGATTGAGCCATATGAATGTGTTGTTCCTACCTTGCTATGCCTGCTATGCTTAGAGTCGTGTCAGGTCTGGTTCATCTGGGTGATGGGCTAGAGTGAAATGATTATGTCGGTAATGAGAGTGATGTGGTGAACACGATTTGGTAAAGGTATCAATGAGAGGCCATGTAGGAGTACATGGTGGGTTGTTTCATTGAAGCCGACCTTAAGCACTGAGATCTGTATGTGTGATTTAAGAATCAGCTACTACCATGCATTGGGCCCGAAACCAATGGACCCTCTCGGCTTCTTATTCACCCTAGTTCTCCGTCCAGGAGTTGCAAGTAGTTTCTGGTGTTTGTAGCCTACTGGAGGCCGTGGACAGCGCTGACCGTAGGGGTGGGCTGTGATGCGGTAGGTACGTGGCCGGGTGTACCGAATACCCGTTAGGTATCTCGGGAACCCTGTTCACATCGTTCGGGGCCGTATGGGAAACCTCGGCCGGACTCCCTACGGATGGAACCTGGATAGGCGATAAACCTGGACTGGAGGCTTAGGTGATTAGGTAGGTCGTGGCCGACACCCACGTTGGGCTTCCGCTTGAAGGTTGCTGAGTACATGTCGTGTAAACGACGGTAAGTGGTGAGAGCGTGTATGAAGAAGTACACCCCTGCAGGGTTATCATGATCTATTCGAATAGCCGCGTCCGCGGTAAAGGACTACTTGGTTGCCTATACAGTTCATAGACAAGTAAATGGAAACTACTAAAAGCCTCAATATAAGTGTGAGTGCCGAGGATGGCTCTTCCGTAGGAAGACGGAGGTGGATCCTCGGTGGTGTATTGAATTGGTGAGTAGTGGACTCGTGTACGCAAAACCATTTCAAGTTGGAGTCTCGTAGGTTAGCCTAGCCAAGAGTCAAAGCTGGCTTGCTGCAACAACTCCACCAACCCTTCTTGATAATATGCATGTATGTAGGATCTGATGTAAGACTTGCTGAGTACCTTTGTACTCATGTTGCTATAATTTACATTTTTACAGAAGACGCTGCAACCCCTTCTGATGGGTTCTACGTAGACGTTGACATCAATGAGTAGGCTAAGGCCCAGGTGGTGATCCTGAGCTTGTGAAGGACCACGTAGTATAGCTAGGCTTTCCAAGCCTCTTTTATTTTTCTAGTTGTCTGTACTCAGACAAATTACTTCCGCTGCTGGTTTGTATGACTGTATGACTTGAATGCTGGGTCGTGTGACCCGTACCTTTGTGTATGTTATGTATGGCTCTCTGAGCCTTAAATAAAGTACTTGTGTCATAGAGTCATGTTGTGATGCCTTGTTGTGTTTGCACATATCGAGCATATTGTGTGTATGATTGAAATGCTTGGTATGTGTGGGATCTGACTATCTAGTTGTTTATCCTTAGTAGCCTCTATTACCGGGAAATGTCTCCTAGTGTTACCACTGAGCCATGGTAGCTTGCTACTACTCTGGAACACTTAGTCTGGCCGGCATGTGTCCTTCTTCGTTCCTGTGTCTGTCCCTTCGGGGAAATGTCACGCATTGAGTACCGGAGTCCTGTTAGCCCGCTACAGCCCGGTTTACCGGGGTCCTGCTAGCCCAGTGCTACAGCCCGGACCCACTTGCTGATGACCGACACGTTCGTTGCTGGGTCATGGATGCTTGTCCCTGTAAGTCTGTGCCACTTTGGGTTTACGACTAGTCATGTCAGCCCGGGCTCCTTATCATATGGATGCTAGCGACACTGTCATATACGTGAGCCAAAAGGCGCAAACGGTCCCGGGCAAAGGTAAGGCGACACCCGTGGGGATACCGTGCGTGAGGCCGCAAAGTGATATGAGGTGTTACAAGCTAGATCGATGTGACATCGAGTCGGGGTCCTGACAGCGTTGGCATCAGAGCCGGACTGCCTGTAGGTTCTCCAAGCCAAACTGGTCGATGTTGAGTCTAGAAATTCTTTAGTTATATGTAGGGGAATTGTTTGTGGGTGGAACGTAAGGCTCTTTTTACTCCTTTATCTTATGACATTCTGATCTGAGTCAGTCTATTCTTCCACCGGGGATTAAGGAATTAGGATCTATCCTCTCTATCAGGATCACGTGTTACTAATCAGTAGTACCTTATAGGGTTGATGGATACAAGCCTAGTTCAGTTCTACTACCACGTTATGTTGTTAGGATGGACTCAGAACTTTGATATGATGATGTTGAGTGTGTATGAAATCCTTTGTCAAATGTCTCAAAATCCTTCTTGAGCATTTACAGCTGTTATGCTGCCGAAATTTTGCTAGAAATTCTAATGCCTTTGCATTATGATTGTGTTTTCAGATGGCCACTCGCGACCTCAATCAAGTGGTTCGCCTGACTCGATGCCTAGATGTACCCGGCCATACTGCCATGTTGGTCAGGGTAATGACTGAGGCCGGATACCGTTGGTATCCTGAGTACACGGTCGAAGAGCAATTCCGAGACTTTAATCAAAGCCAGTATCTCTGCACTGTCAGGATATTTCCATCTTATCCTGGTTCCACCGAGCCCCTTCACTGCTCCTATGGACTCGGGGTTACTATTGAGATGGCTGTGCAGGACGCCGCCTACTCTATGATGACCATCATGCGAGTCAGGTCTGGCCTATTTCGGGACTCTGATTTCTGATATATGCCAGGATCACTTCCGGGAGCACAAGGGTATCTCCAGGCTATCTATGTTGACCCCACCCAGGAGGATTCATGGACTCGCACCACTGCTGAGATGCTCGAGGATAAGGACCGTGAAAATCGGGCCTTGAGGTTAGAGCTCTTCAATACCCATGCTGACCATTGGGCCACATTGACTCGGTTTGCACCGGCGGTGCAAGGTGGATATTCGGATATGCGCGATCTCTATCCTGTGAGATCTGCTCTGCCAGACGTGATGGGTTGGCATGATGTAGGAGGCATCACCCCACCTCGCGGTCCCCGCAGGCCACCGTCTGTTGGTCCAAGACCTCATCCTAGCCCCTATGGTCCACAAGCTCTGCGAGATCATCTGTTTCCGGATGATCATGTTGAGCTTCCAGGCTATGGAGGTGACTTCTACGAGGACTACTACGGATCGGTCTGAGTTAGTGGTAGTATCACTAGTTCGTGTTAGCTGTGTCGTCTATCGTCCTGCGTGACTCGTGGGATATGACCTAGCTGTATCGCCTTCCGGAGGTGTAGAAAAATAATGTATAGGAGCTGGGAATGCCTCCGATGAGATGTAATCCTCTTTTCACCATAATAGTACCTTGTTTGGTCTTGTACTAAACCCTGTATGGTGTGTATGACGATGGAATAAAGAAGCAGTTTCTGTATCTACCATGTCATACGGATGATCATCTTGCATTCCGAGTTATTCCTTACATTCTGTATCCTATGTCGGAATTTTATCATTCTGACTAAATCATTGTCTTGTTTACCTAGGATGGTCAACACGCGCACTAACCCTGCTCCTCAAGAGCAGGCCGAAGGCAGTGAAGTCAGGAATGCAAATCTGCCTCATCCTCCTTCCCTAGCCGAGGTTATGATGGAAGCCGAAAGAAACAAGCGGGAGACCAACCGTTTGTTGGAGCGTATTGAACAGAACACAACACACCATCAGAGGACTAACGTGGTGTCACTCAGTGATTTTATCAAGTTACATCCACCCACGTTCCACCACTCCGTCGAGCCTCTCGACGCTGATGACTGGCTTCGCAGTATCTCTCACAAGCTGCGTTCCGCGCTAGTAGCTGAGGCTGACAAGGTCACCTTTTCTGCATATCATCTTGAAGGCCCCGCCAGTCTATGGTGGGAGAATTATGGAGCTATGCGCCCAGCGGGCCATGTCACTACTTGGGCTGAATTCAGCGAGGCTTTCCGTGAACATCACATTCCGGAAGGTCTCATGGACCGTAAACGTGAGGAATTTTGCAGTTTCACTCAGGGCCGACTCTCTGTGGATGCTTACAGCAGGGAGTTCGGTAACCTCGCACGATATGCAACTGAGGAAGTTTCTACTGATGCCAAGAAGCAAGCAAGGTTCCGTAAGGGACTTAGTCCTGAGCTTCGCCGCGACCTCCGTCTGCATGAGTGCACATCTTTTCAGAAACTTGTTAACAAGGCCATCAGTGCTGAGACTGGTCAGACTGATTATGACGCAACACGCAAGCATGGCCGTGACATGGGTTCCTCATCCGGTGCTGGTCCTCAGAAGCGCCGCGTGTGGGTGCCCAACACCGCCCTGCCACCCAGGTTCACACCGAGGCCATCTTTCCAAGCGCCTCGCCCCGTTCAACAGTCTGCACCAGCCAAGCCCTATGGGGGTCCAACCAACAATGCTCCTCCACGTGCCAGTTCCGTGACTTGTTTCAAGTGTGGGGAATCTGGCCACTATATGCGTGAGTGTCCCCAGACCAACCCCAACCAATCTGCTAAAGCTGTTGGCCGTGGCAAGCCGACAGGGAAAGTGTTCCACGCCAAGCCGGCCACCGCTACACGTGGCCATGTCAACTGTATCTCTGCCGAAGAAGCTCAAGAGGATCCCAACGTCGTTCTCGGTACGCTCCTTGTTAATTACCACCCGGCATCTGTTCTTTTCGATACCGGAGCCTCTCATTCATTTATATCCGAGAACTATGCTCGTTGCATAACACCGCATTTTGTGACATGCCATCCACTATGGAAATTTCTACTCCTGGTTCTAGATGGCAGACCTCCAGGGTAAGTTATGGAAATGAAATCCAAGTCGACAGACTTGTTTTCCTTGCATCTTTGATAGCTCTCAAATTTTCGGATATTAATATCATTTTGGGTATGGACTGGATGTCAGCTCATCATGCCAAAATTGATTGCTTCTCTAGGACTATTCAACTCACTCATCCTTCGGGGAAGATAGTCAATGTCTTGACCCGATTAGCCAAGCGACAATTATATTCTCTTAACGCCAGCCCTTTGCCAGACCTTGAGGACGTTCCGGTAGTCCGTGACTTCCCGAATGTCTTCCCAGAGGAATTGCCAGGTGTTCCACCTGACAGGGATGTTGAGTTCGTAATAGACCTCATTCCAGGAACCGTTCCGATTGCTAGAAGACCCTATAAGATGGCACCACTAGAACTAGCCGACCTTAAGAAACAACTCGATGAGTCCTTGAAAAAGGGTTTCATCCGACCTAGTTCATCTCCGTGGGCTTGCCCCGTCCTATTCGTCAAGAAGAAGGATGGTACGGACCGGATGGTTGTAGATTATCGACCTGTCAATTTGGTCACAATCAAGAACAAATATCCGCTCCCCAGGATCAACGACCTGTATGATCAGCTCGCTGGATCCTCAGTCTTCTCCAAGATGGATTTGAGGTTGGGCTACCATCAAATCAAAATCAGAAACGGGGACATTCCTAAAACGGCCTTTGTTACTCGTTATGGCCAATACGAGTACACCGTCATGTCCTTCGGTTTAACCAACGCTCCAGCCACCTTTTCTCGGTTAATGAACTCAATCTTCATGGAGTATTTGGATAAATTCGTCGTGGTTTATCTCGATGATATACTCATCTACTCCAAGAACGAGGAAGAACATGCCGAACATCTAAGGCTAGTGTTGAAGAAACTTCGAGAGCATCGCCTTTATGCCAAATTTTCTAAATGTGAATTCTGGTTGTCGGAAGTGACCTATCTGGGTCATGTAATATCTGGTAAAGGTATTGCTGTTAACCCTGAGAGAGTTCAAGCCATCCTTAATTGGACTCCACCTGAATCGGTCAAGCAAGTTCGGAGTTTTCTGGGCTTAGCGAGCTATTGCCGTCGCTTTGTCAAAAATTTCTCCAAAGTTGCTAAACCTCTAACCGAACTCCTCAAGAAAGATAAGAAGTTCGAATGGACTCCACAATGTGAGCACAGCTTTCAGGAACTGAAAAGACGCCTGACTTCTGCTCCCGTACTGGTACCGCCAGACTTCTCCAAGGACTTTGTTATCTACTGCGACGCCTCGCGATAAGGACTAGGTTGCATTCTCATGCAAGATCGACACGTAATTGCTTACGCTTCACGGCAATTGCACCCACATGAGGAGAATTATCCTACTCATGATCTAGAGCTTGCAGCCGTAGTCTATGCACTTAAGACCTGGCGACATTACCTCCTCGGTAACCGTTGCAAAATATTCACTGATCACCAAAGTCTGAAGTACATTTTCACCCAACCGGATTTGAATCTCAGGCAAAGACGTTGGGTTGAGTTGATCACAGATTTCGACTTAGGAATAACTTACACCCCAGGGAAAGCCAACGTCATGGCTGATGCGCTAAGTCGTAAATCTTATTGTAACAACCTAATGCTACAACAAAGTCAACCGTTTCTCCATGAGGAATTTCGGAAGCTTAACCTTCACATTGTTCCTCAAGGTTTTCTTTCCACCTTGGTGGCGAAACCTACCCTTACGGACCAGATCGTCAAAGCACAGAAGGTAGATCCGGGAATTTCCCGCATCAAGAGAAACATCAAGAAAGGAGTTGCGAATTGTTTCTCCATTAATGATCAAGGGGTCGTATACTTCGGGAATAGACTAGTGGTTCCCAAAGTGCGAAACCTGAGGCGATTGATCCTTAAGGAGGCTCATGAATCTCCTCTCACCATTCATCCCGGTAGTACTAAGATGTATCAGGACCTACGCCAGAGGTTCTGGTGGACTAGGATGAAGAGAGAAATTGCTCAGTATATTGCTAGCTGCGACGTCTGCCGTCGTGTAAAAGCAGAGCATCAACGGCCTGCTGGCACCCTTCAACCCTTAGCTATTCCTGAATGGAAATGGGATAAAATTGGTATGGACTTCATTACCGGTTTTCCCAGGACCAAAAGAGGGAATAATGCTATCTTCGTCGTTGTTGATCGCCTTTCCAAAGTGGCCCATTTCTTACCTGTTCGCGAGAGTATAACCGCTAGTCAGCTGGCAGACTTATACATCTCCCAAATAGTGTCTCTCCATGGTGTTCCCTTGGAAATTAACTCGGATAGAGGAAGTCTTTTCACCTCTCGATTTTGGGAAAGTTTCCAAAACGCCATGGGAACCCGCCTTTCCTTTAGCACCGCTTTTCACCCTCAATCGAGTGGTCAAGTGGAACGTGTCAACCAGATCCTAGAAGACATGCTTCGAGCCTCTGTTATCTCATTCGGAATGGATTGGGAGAAGTGCCTTCCATTTGCCGAATTCGCTTACAACAACAGCTATCAATCTAGCTTGGGTAAAGCCCCTTTTGAAGTTCTCTATGGACGACGGTGTCGAACACCCCTTAACTGGTCAGAGACCGGGGAAAGACAATTCTTTGGCCCGGATATGATTCAGGAAGCAGAAGAGCAAGTTCGCATCGTTCGTGAAAAGTTGAAAACAGCCCAATCTCGTCAAAAGAGTCAATATGACCGAAAACATAAGGCTATGACTTTCGAGGTTGACGAGAAGGCTTACCTTCGGGTTACCCCTCTGAAGGGAACCCATCGTTTCGGTATCAAAGGCAAATTGGCTCCTCGTTACATTGGACCTTTTCGCATTCTCGCTAAACGAGGAGAAGTTGCCTACCAGTTGGAACTACCTCCGCACCTCTCTAGAGTCCACGATGTCTTCCACGTTTCTCAACTCAGGCGTTGCTTCTCGGATCCTATCCGTGGAGTGGACTACGAAACGCTTGATCTCCAAGATAATCTTACATATCGAGAGTACCCCATTCGTGTCCTCGATCAGGCCGAGCGTACCACTCGACGTCATAATATCAAGTTTCTCAAAGTACAATGGTCGCACCATTCTGAGAATGAAGCAACATGGGAAAGGGAGGATCGTCTTCGACTTGAGTATCCCGCCTTCTTTCCGGAGGAACCCAAATCTCGGGACGAGATTCTTTTGAGTGGGGGTGAGTTGTCACACCCTAGTTAGCCATGCATTAGAGTGTTGCATCATGTTTACTATTTCATCAAAAACCTGAAATGGGGATGACAGAACCCCCAGTCCCTTCTGAAACCAATTAGGGTTTACTAAAAACTTTTTCAATGAACCTGAAATGCCCTTCTAAAATGCCCATCATTTTTGTCTTGGTTCAGAACCTCTGCCAAAAGTGATGCACATTTTCCTAGGCCATCTTAGGGTTTTTGAATTAAATCATAAATATTTGAATTTGGGCATTTAAAATTATATAAAATATTTAAATGCTCAAATATCTCCAAACTAAAATGTTTCATGTTGGAAATAATCCAACTATGGACCAGGAGTAGTTTGGTGATATTAGGAGTTGCCTAAGTATTTTATTTAATTCAACAAAGTTGCAGAAGTATTAAAAAAACAGAAAACAGAAAGAAAATGGAAAAACTTACCTGACGCCTGCTCCCGGCCCACCTGCCGGCCCAGCCCAGCGCCGCTCCAGCGAGCTGCTTGCCGGCCAGGCAGGCAGGCAGGTGCCCGACGGCGACCACAGCGCGCGCCACGCACCTGCTCGCCGCCTCGCCGCTCCCCTCGCCCGGTGACGTCGTGGATCGGCCTCCCTCGCTCCCCCGAACCCCCCAGACACCCCCTCTCCTCTCCAGCTCCTCCCCCTCGCGCTCCCCCGCCATGACCGACGCCACCATCGCCGTGCCTTCGTCGTAGCCGTGCTCCCCGCCACCCGTGCGTCCTCTCATCGTGTCCAGGAGCTCCGCCGATGTCCACTCCATCGAGCAAGCCGAGCCCCGAGCGCTCGCAATGCCCGAGTCCACCGCAACGACCTCGCCCGAACCACCGTCGCCGGAGATCCCCTTCAACGCCGTCGTCGCTCCGGTCCATCTCCGGCCGCACCAAGGGCTTCGTCGCACTCACTGTGAGCTTAGCCATCTTCCCCCCCTCCTTTTCTTGCTCCCGAGCTGTGTAGCGACCTCCCGAAGCTCAACCGCACCCACCGTCATGGAGCTCGTCGCCGACGTGCTCCCGGTCACCCTCCGACCACTCCACGGTGTCCATCATGCTCACCGTGTCACGTAGCACCTAGCTAGCTACTCCCCGCGCCTCACCGACCCCTCTAGCGTCAAGTTCGTCTTCGGCCGAACCCCGGTGGCCGCCAAAGTCGTCGCCGGTGCCAACTCCGGCCACCCCGACCCCAACGGACTCCACCAAGAGCTGCGGCTCGTCCTCAGCTCCACTCCGGTGGTCTCCGCGATCCATTTGGCGGCCGAAACAGCCAAAACCACTTCCGCCGCCGCGTCGGGCTCGTCGGCGGCTAAACGCCGGTGCAGCCGACCCGGGTTTGACCACGGGTGGGCCCTGGTTGACTCCCCTGAGTCAATGACAGGTGGGGCCCAGCCCTGTTAATTAAACAGGTTTAGTTTTAATTAAACTTTAATTAATCTAATCACACTGACACATGGGACCCACTGTCAGGTTTGACCCGGACGTGTCCCGTTGACCTGCTGACGTCACACTGACGCCAGGCTGACGCAATAATTGATTTTCTGGAATTAATCTAATATAGGAAAATTCCAGAATATAGTTTAAACTTTAAAAATTCATAACTTTTATTCTGTAACTCCAAATCAGACAAATTATATATGAAAAATGATCAGAAAAATCCAATCTATCCATCTGTACTATTTTCATGCATGTTTAATACAGAACAAGGAAAAACACTTTAAAGGGCCATGTTTGAGTTTGAAATTTGAATCTTTGATTCAAATTGGTTCAAACCCTTCTGGTCTTAGTTGCATTAGCCCAACACACTCATATTGCTATGTTTCATGCATGCATCATATTGTTGCACATTGTTTGGTGATGGTTGTGTATTGGTGTTCTTTGCGGCAGGTTCTGCCTCCGAGGAGTGCCGTGATTACCCTAACGAAGAACCGTATCAGTGCATCGAACCATCAGGCAAGCAACCAACCATTTGATCATATCGATACAATCCCATGTTCTCGCTCCTGCTCTCTTTTACTGCATTAAGACAACGCGTTTCAAACTGCTGTGTGCTACGGTAGTTGAACCCACTTCCTCTGCATGACCTGTCATTGCCACAGTAACTAGATGAAACCCACTAGCATGTGTAGGAGTTGATTGAGCCATATGAATGTGTTGTTCCTACCTTGCTATGCCTGCTATGCTTAGAGTCGTGTCAGGTCTGGTTCATCTGGGTGATGGGCTAGAGTGAAATGATTATGTCGGTAATGAGAGTGATGTGGTGAACACGATTTGGTAAAGGTATCGATGAGAGGCCATGTAGGAGTACATGGTGGGTTGTTTCATTGAAGCCGACCTTAAGCACTGAGAACTGTATGTGTGATTTAAGAATCAGCTACTACCATGCATTGGGCCCGAAACCAATGGACCCTCTCGGCTTCTTATTCACCCTAGTTCTCCGTCCAGGAGTTGCAAGTAGTTTCTGGTGTTTGTATCCTACTGGAGGCCGTGGACAGCGCTGACCGTAGGGGTGGGCTGTGATGCGGTAGGTATGTGGCCGGGTGTACCGAATACCCGTTAGGTATCTCGGGAACCCTGTTCACATCGTTCGGGGCCGTATGGGAAACCTCGGCCGGACTCCCTACGGATGGAACCTGGATAGGCGATAAACCTGGACTGGAGGCTTAGGTGATTACGTAGGTCGTGGCCGACACCCACGTTGGGCTTCCGCTTGAAGGTTGCCGAGTACATGTCGTGTAAACGACGGTAAGTGGTGAGAGCGTGTATGAAGAAGTACACCCCTGCAGGGTTATCATGATCTATTCGAATAGCCGCGTCCGTGGTAAAGGACTACTTGGTTGCCTATACAGTTCATAGACAAGTAAATGGAAACTACTAAAAGCCTCAAGATAAGTGTGAGTGCCGAGGATGGCTCTTCCGTAGGAAGACGGAGGTGGATCCTTGGTAGTGTATTGAATTGGTGAGTAGTGGACTCGTGTACGCAAAACCATTTCAAGTTGGAGTCTCGTAGGTTAGCCTAGCCAAGAGTCAAAGCTGGCTTGCTGCAACAACTCCACCAACCCTTCTTGATAATATGCATGTATGTAGGATCTGATGTAAGACTTGCTGAGTACCTTTGTACTCATGTTGCTATAATTTACATTTTTACAGAAGATGCTGCAACCCCTTTTGATGGGTTCTACGTAGACGTTGACATCAATGAGTAGGCTAAGGCCCAGGTGGTGATCCTGAGCTTGTGAAGGACCATGTAGTATAGCTAGGCTTTCCAAGCCTCTTTTATTTTTCTAGTTGTCTGTACTCAGACAAATTACTTCCGCTGCTGGTTTGTATGACTGTATGACTTGAATGCTGGGTCGTGTGACCCGTACCTTTGTGTATGTTATGTATGGCTCTCTGAGCCTTAAATAAAGTACTTGTGTCATAGAGTCATGTTGTGATGCCTTGTTGTGTTTGCACATATCGAGCATATTGTGTGTATGATTGAAATGCTTGGTATGTGTGGGATCTGACTATCTAGTTGTTTATCCTTAGTAGCCTCTCTTACCGGGAAATGTCTCCTAGTGTTACCACTGAGCCATGGTAGCTTGCTACTGCTCTGGAACACTTAGGCTGGCCGGCATGTGTCCTTCTTCGTTCCTGTGTCTGTCCCTTCGGGGAAATGTCACGCATTGAGTACCGGAGTCCTGTTAGCCCGCTACAGCTCGGTTTACCGGGGTCCTGCTAGCCCAGTGCTACAGCCCGGACCCACTTGCTGATGACCGACACGTTCGTTGCTGGGTCATGGATGCCTGTCCCTGTAAGTCTGTGCCACTTTGGGTTTACGACTAGTCATGTCAGCCCGGGCTCCTTATCATATGGATGCTAGCGACACTATCATATACATGAGCCAAAAGGCGCAAACGGTCCCGGGCAAAGGTAAGGCGACACCCGTGGGGATACCGTGCGTGAGGCCGCAAAGTGATATGAGGTGTTACAAGCTAGATCGATGTGACATCGAGTCGGGGTCCTGACACGGGTGGTCCATAGTGGGCGGTGCCCCGCCTATCTGACTGGTGGCGCACATCACGACGGCGCTCGATCATGGTTCGAGCGTCTTCAAGGGCTCGCTCCCGAAGAACTTGACGCTGATCACGGTGGGTCCATGGGTCGGACGATGCTATGGAAATATTATCACAAGTGTCATCACAACGGATCGACACCTAGGGTAGCTGGCGTGGGGGAGGAGAGTGCACCGTGGGTGCATCACCCCCAGCCCTTCCACCACTGGCATGCGGTGTCTTGACGAAGAGGCGGCCTAAGGGCCCCGCTGGTCATGGCTCATCTTTGTTGGCAATGCCGACGAGGCTCAGGACGGTGGCTCTCCACTCATGGAGCTTCTCCGTAGTAGGAGGAAAGTCAAGGAGTAGCTGTGCGCGTGCCAAAGCTTCTGCTGGCGTGGGTGGTGGCGAGAGCTGCGTGGACCGCGACGCGCTTCGACTCCTAACCACATTAGGAGGAGCTCTATCACGGGTCTGCGGCGGTATGCCATTTTCGCCAGTACTTCGGTGTGCATCCTGACCTCCTTCGTCCTCCGAAGGACGCGCTGGACTCTTCCCAGGTCGGCGCCGGGGTCACCAGCGTGGCGACGCTGCTCGTCGTGCACGAACTGGGAAGAGCGCATCGTGGGCACCACCGCAGGCGTCTTGGAGGTCACCGCGCCACTGGTGAGTGGCATGGTGCCGACCCTGGAGGGCCCCGCACCACCTGCGGGGGGACCAACTCCGTCTCTGGAATTTGCGGCGTGCGGCCCATCGTCTTGCGCACGAGCGACGCTGCTCGCTAGGTCTGGACTGCCAGGGCAATGTGGGTGTTTGTGGGTCACGCCTTGGGTTCTTTCCGCGACCGGCCTGCTACTGGCCCTGACCAGTACGGGCAGTCCGGCTCCAGATGAACCGATCAACGTGGTCGTCTTCCTCTTGGGAGCTATGGCAACGAAGAACTGTGAGACTAGCTGCTAGATCAGATTCTCACGACTGCGCCCCCTACCTAGTGCGCCAAAGATGTCCGTGGGAATGACACCTATGGGATCAACGGGGTCCCTGCTTTGGTCGGCGGGCACAGGGTTGTGAGAAGAGCGGGTCTAGGAGCCAGCACAAAGGTCGTTTACCCAGGTTCAGGCCGCTGGGATCGCGTAATACCCTAGTCCTACTTTGGTGTGTATATCAGTGTTCTTGAACTAGCTATCGAGCGTCCCTTGCCCAAAGAGCTGAATCCCTTTCTAGTACGCCTCGGGCCTCCTTTTATAGTCGAAGAAGGCGCTACAGTGGCACACAGGAGGTGGAAAGGGTATGGCGTACAAGCTTATCGCTTGTTATTATGGGACAAAATGTATTAAATGCGCCCCTCAGGTTCCCCCTAGCTTTATCGCGGCCTCGCCCTACTTCGACACACGCCCGGGCCAGCGAGGCGGTGAGCGCCATGTAGGCTGGCAGGCTACTGAGGTGGCATGGTGGCAGCGTCTTCACGAAGGTCTGTATGCCACCACGCATGTGCTTGCTGAGTTGGCCTCGGGACGGCATGTCGCCATGCAGGTGCTCGCCTGGCTTGCTTGGCTGGCAGCTGCATGGGAACGATGGTGGGGTCCTGGCATGCGCGGGCCTGGCCGCGGCCTCGTTGTTGTCCTTGGCAAGGGTCTTGCCGGGGGCCCCGGCAAGGGTCTTGCCGTGGCACTGCGGTCGTCCCCGGCAAGGATGTTGCCGGAGGTCTTGTCTTCTGGTTTGCATCTGATTTTGTGTGTTAATGATCTTCACAAAGATCTGCATGCCACTATGGAGGCGCCTCCCGAGCCTTGGTTCCAATGTGGTTGATGGTGCTGGAAACCTCGTGCTCAAGGGTGGTGCACTCCGCTGGTGTTGGGTGAGTCGCCCCGGCAAGGTCCTTTTCGGGGCTGTGGGGGCCACCCCGGCAAGGATCTTGCCGGGGGAGTCCACCTCACCCTCTTGCTCTTTGTGTTTCTGTCTTGGCGTCACGTTGATCGTCTTGTGGCCTTGGCTTCTCTCACCTGCCCTTCCAAGTATGGCCACGGGCGTGGCTCTGACTGCCCGTGCACAGGTAAAGGGGTGCAAAGTAGAACCCCTACTTTTGTACCCCGACAGCGCCTAAGCGAGCGCTTAAGCGCGCCTAGGTTCTAGGCGTTGGGAAAACGCATTGCGCATAACTACGCTTAATCTATGCATAACTGCGCATAAGCATGCGCTTTGGTGAGTAAAGCGCAAGGCGGTGGCAAAACACACAATTAACGCCTAGCGCTTTTTTGAACTATGATTGCAATGGAATCTTAAATTAGAACAGTTGTTCTTTAGGTTTAGGCACTTGTTCTACATGAACAGAGTACAGTAAGATGCAAGAATATAGTACTTAAAAATAGAAAATGAGCTCATAGACCTTACCACATTCTTGGTTCAGGACCAGTACAGAACAAGGCGTTCCCAGTCATCGTCCAGTAAATGTGTCTCGGGAGAACGTAAGGGAATTTGATGAGTTTCTTTTCCGGTGAAGTACGTTTTCTTTAGGTAATTCCGATACTGCCACCAAGCATTCTTGAAGATAGCAGAGGTATTAGCATAGGTTACCTCATCCTGTGTTTCCAAATCGGTCCTTCTCTATAGAGAAAAATGGAAAAATTTGTTATATTTTAACCATCATGGAGGTAGGATGTATGGGATAAAGCAAAGTAATTGCCATGAATAACATTACTTACACATAAATCCTAGACAAACACCTACAACTGGCATTTTCCTTCATCTTCAGTATAATATTTCCAAGATGGGATGATACGCACATACGATTTAACAACATCAAATGCGATAGATGCTAAAGTATGACTAGTTGGTTGTGCTTCCTCCACAGGGCGTACTAACTAGTGGAGTTGGGGTTCACCGTGGTAGTACTGGCCCTTTGGGCACTGGAGCTGCCTTACTAACTGCACTTGTTTGGGAGCTCTGTGGTGGAGATGGTGTTGTGTCAACAGGAACTGGGTTACTATATGCTGGGGTTGGGGTTAGATTGGGTGAAGCTGGTTCTCTGTCCATCGTAGTAGGGGTACAATCTGTGAGAGTTTGGATTATGTGCGGTAGGGCTAGTTCTCGTGCATGTACAACCGGGGTGCTATCTCCACCAAGAGGTAGCACAGTTTTATTTGAAGACCGTGTTTTTAGTACGCTAGATACTAGCATCACCTGCTCCAATTCAAATGGCTAATAAACAGGAAACATAGTTGAATGTATAGACATTGTATAAGAGACAGATGCAATAGATAGTGTGGAAAAAAGAGGGCATGAAATAGTTGACATCTATATTGTTTAAGTAAAACGGATATCATGACATAATTTCACATATATGATGTCTATCTAAACTGGATAGCATAGCATAACATAATCCAAAGATATGATGAATAACTAAACCGGATCGCATGACATAATTCACCTACATGTTATCTAAGTAATCATGATCCCATCATTTAATTCACATATGTGATTTATATGCTCAACAGAGGGCATTCAATATGATGTCTGAACTAAGAACATGGTGTTGAATATTGTGTATATGATGTCTAAATTATGCAATGCAAGACACCATATGCATGATATGAGCAATATAACCGTGCCAAGTTAGAGCATACACCTCGGTGGGGGAATAGGACTGGTCATCTGTCTCTGAATCCATCTCTAAGGAGCTATCGGGAACCAACAAGAGATCTGCTACGACAGGTAGCACTGTCTGCTCTGAAGGCCTTGTTTTCACTCCAGATTTTTCCATCTCCTACCCGAATGGCTGATTCACAGGAAGAGTAGTTTAATGTACAAACATTGTCGACAAATGGAAATGTAATGAAGAAAAGGATGGGCAACATATCATTCAAATATATGATGCCTGGTTAAACAGGATGGCATTGCATATTTCACATATATTATGGCTGGCTAAAAGACATGAGACTGCATAATTCCCATATATGATATAGAAACTAAATAGGTGACATTACAGAACATGTCTAAACTAAGCAGATGACATATATGATGTCAAAAGTAGGCACTGCAAGGCAACATATGCATGATATGACTAACATCATCATGCCAAGGTAGAGCAAACACCTTGGGGGTAAATAGGAGTGGTTAGCGGCATCTGAATCCGCCTCAGAACAGATATCTTCCTCTGGATTACAATCTAGAGAGGGGTGGGGAGGGTTTGCCATTGAACCCACCATGGAGCGATGTCTACATGACATTGTATTGCCGCGCAAAACTATTCTCTTTTTCTCTACATGTTCAACATGACTGTGTACAATATCTGACAAGCATACGAAAAAATATGGTGAGATTATGTAAGGAGAGCATGCAGAAATTTAGAGTGGTGGTAACAACCAGTGGATGGATCCAAAAACAATGATAGCAGGCTGGTTATTGCTTTAATTTAATAAAAATACAGATGATGATTGCTTTACTATTTGTTTCCCACCCAAGATCAACAACATAGGCATACCCTAGGTGAACCAGATATTAGACAGAGATACTATTCATTGCTTCCTCAATATGTTCCCCACAACTAATTTAGAACTCAAGTTTGAACATTAATTTGGACCTGACTTGGAGTCCAAGAGGTGAACATGACGATAAAGTAGCAGGTAATTTTAAGCAATGCATAACATAAGCAGAAACAAAAGAGTGTGACCTCTCTTGTGGACCCGTGTACTCCTCAGGTTCATCTGCTGAGTCGATGATGGTGATGCCATTGCGGTGGGTGCCGGTGGCAGGGAAGGAGATCTGAGGCGGCGAAAGACGGTCAAGAGTCATGATGCCTGGATTGGTGGATGCTTCTATCGATGAATCGGCTTAGGTGAGGTGGATAACGTCGCGGCTGGAGCAGGACAAACCACACAAAGTTCCCTTCGACACCTACCTGTAACTAAAGTAATTCTGTAAGGGCTCATTTGGCTTGCATGATTCTAAAAACGCAGTGATAGGAAAAACACCGGAATAGGATAGGAATGCACATGGTAAACAGAGCATTTGTAAACACAGGATTTCTGTCAACTTGGGTGTTTGGTTTACAGGAATTGGAAGAGCAAAGGAATGCAAAGAAACATGGCCTAAATAAAGTGAAACCATATGAAAGCGTGTACATTTAGAATGTTATTCTACCTCTAATGCACTTGGTCTTGGTTTCATGCATAGGATTTTGAAAAGTAGGTCTAGGTGGATGTTTTGCTTGATTCCTTTCAACAAAATGCATGAATAATTGAATAGTAGAGTGCCATTGGAAAATTCCCTATTGCTATGTTTTTCCGTTGAACCAAAATAGCCCTAATGGATTGACATGAATGTATAGTAATAAGTGATGCAACAAGTGTACAACCTCTTTGCCGTAGCCGTGTCGACCTCAGTATCATTGGGTTAGTCGCTGAAGCAGTTGAGGCAGAGGTGGCTGTCAGAGGTGTGGAGGAAGATCTGAGGAATCTGTAGACGGTGTCCCGGGCACTGCTCTATTGTGATGGATCATTCTGTCGTTGGAGCAGCTCCGGTGAGCCGTAAGACGTCAAGGCTGAACCAACACAACACATACATCGTCAATCTCAAGTGGGATTCTAATAGCATCTCCAATAGATGATGTAAAATATATGTAAAATTTACATCACCAAAAACCACTTGACTACAACAGATGAGGTAAAAACTGTTGACTCTGAACTTAACTGTCGAAACTAAAATTTACTATGGAATCTGAATGTTACTCTTGGAACTGAATGCAATGGTAGCAGAGAGGCACTTGACATTTAGTTTAGGGAGGGCCTGTAGTTCATCTTCAACCTGCACCCTCCTAAGCCGCCAGCCACCATCGGCCGAACCGCCGGCCCGAGCGCCACCTCGCCACCCCGAAACAACTCCCCACTACCGGTCCGCCGCCGCCCCGCCGCCCCGGCCAGCCCTCTAGGCCTCCCGCCCTCCACCTTGAACCCTAAGATAGATAGTGGGGTACCTCTCCGGCGAGCCCCCGTCCCCGCTGCGGGTGGTTCTTCCTTAACTCTCGCGAGCCCCCCCCCCCTTGAAAATCGACTGACCCAAAAGTCGATTATGTCGGCTGAAGTGTAGCTAAATCAAAGTAGAGCAGCAGCACGAGTGAGGGGGAGAGCAGCAGCAGCAGCAGCGCGAGCGAGAGCCGGAGCAGCGGCAGCTGGGCGAGCGAGCGATCGAGCGAGAGCCGGAGCAGCAGTAGCAGCGCGAGCAATTGAGCGAGCACCGGAGCAGCAATAGAAGATCCGGCTGGTAAGGACGCTACTGCCGAAGGGGGCTCGCACTGGGGGAGAGCCGCTATGGAGATGTCGCCCGCGGCGCCGGGTTCAAGGTAGCCACTCCATGGGGGTGCGGGATGGAGCACCGTCGGCGCCGGAAGGTCGAGTTAAGGAGAAGGTGTAATGCGATGAGTGTGCAACCTGTTTGGTGGTGCCGAGTAGGCCTCGGCTTCATCCGAGTAGTCGGTGAGGATGCTGCAGTTCCGGTGGAGCAGCTTAAGGTGGCGTTGTGGGGATGGAGCATCCGCGATAGATGAGGCGATCGTCGGAGCAGCTCCTTGGAGGTGGAGGACGGGGCGGCTGAACTGGCGGGACAATAAGATGGACGACGGATCCTCATCCGGGGAGGTGGATGAGGGACGTCGAGCTGTTGCGGTGGACGACGTCGTCGGGGAAGACACTCCGGCTGGGCAGCGGTGAGGTGGCGGACAGAGGAGGGTGGGGTTTCGCGGCTGGAGTGGAGAGGTTATGGTGGCCTGGGATTTCGAATGGCGAAAAGGGGGCGATGGGAGGGGGTGAACCATGACTTAGGGACGCGCTTGTCCAAAATGTAGGGTGTGTTACAAAAGTACCCCCCACCGATTTGAACTAGTGGCCCTTTCGGCTCAGGGTTAGAAGGGGGATTTCACGTGTCGGGATTTGGCGGCTGGAGGGAGTTTTCGCCCGCGTTGTAATTTTGGGATAGCAAGGCACAGGTTGCGAAGGCGCCAGTTTTGGGAGCACGATATCTGAATTTTCGGGATATAACAAGGCGCGGGTTGAATTTTAGGGACAAGCCTAACGTGTAGTAATATTGTACTTGTACGTACCAAATCAATTCGCACTTCCCTCAACCAAAAAGAAAACAAAAAAATAAAACTATTCACACCACACAAAGAGAGAGTCTTGCCCCGTTTTACTATACAAATGCTATTCAGAGCTACTCCCTCCTTCCATCTATATAGGGCCTAATGCGTTTTTCGATGCTAACTTTGACCCAATATTAGAGCAATAATATATGACATGCAACTTACACAAAGCACACCGTTAAATTCGTCTGTGAAAGGAGCTTTCAATGATATAATTTTCACATTGTGCATGTCATGTATTATTAATCTTGTCAATAGTCAAAGGCAGTCTTAAAAAAGGCATTACTCCCTATATAGATGGAAGGAGGGAGTATGAATCCATGTTATGTCCAATTAAATTTTTTCGCTTGCTATATATTGCATGTAACCTACTCATACCAACATTTTAGTGCATTCCAAATGTCTATACTACCGCTGCAATTCGAACTGAATTTGAATTTGTTTCTCTATTTCAATAAGAATCTACAATCATGATTGTTGCCAACTTCAACCATCATTCATGTATTACCTTAATAACACACCACATGATTACTATAGAGATAGATATGAACTATGTGTACTACATGAACTCGAATTCTATTTTTTGAATCCACTTGATGTTGATTCCAAATAATAGTACATTTGATGTACTAACTATATATTCATAATCTAAACCATGTTCCATACGTACACCGTATTTATCACACAACGTACAGTGCCCCGCCCCCTACATTATGACAAGTATTTAGACCTGAGCTGCAAAAGCCACACACTAGCCCAAATTATAATCAATGTTCTATGTATTATACGTAGTACTAGCAAGATGCCCATGCGTTCCACGGAACATCAACATGATCAAGGGGAGGCCTAATTTGCAAATATGGAGAGGGGTGTGGGTATCTTTTTTCAAAATTGCCATAGTTTCCTTCCTATCCGTCAGATATAGATCGGACGGCCTATATTGCAGGATGGCAGGCACACCATCATCAACAACTCCGTTTTTCTATAAGAGTAGAGATAAAATATATTATATGTAGTATAACATGTTCATAACCACACCATGTGTATCACCGTTATATATATTCACACATGCGTCAGTTTAAAACACTATGATAAATTCTTCAAATATTCGAATTCGCTTTTTATAATGAAGTATGATCTCTATTCGTCTTTTACACCCACACAATCCTCTTATCTTTGTAGCTAGTGCTAACTTTCTCTTGTGCATGCACACGCCTGCATCCCTCTCACCCTCCCTGAGCATTCTCTAGCTCCATCGCGCAAATTCGTCTTTTCACTTTAGGTCGTTCACCCACGGTGTGTGTAGGCCCCCCATCTCCTTCTTTACGGCACACATAGATCGATATGCCTCTCTAACCAGGTGTGCCTAGCACAAACACAAGCTTCCCCTTTTCTCTTATCACCGTGCATGCCTCACTCCTAGCACTCTTTTCATTGATCTCGTACTCGCACACTCCTTCCCCCTCAATATAGTATGCCTCTCGTACCACCTCCTAGATGCATCCCTCTCTCTCTCTCTCTATCCTTCTCCCCGTGCCTCATTTGCTTCTAACACACACATGCATGTATACCGATCGATCTCCCAACATATACCTAGGTAGACTTTAACTATTCCCCCCCCCCATCGATAGACGTACCTCACAAGTTATGTCTCTCCTTTCTCTAACAAAGGACAATTGATCTTCCTATGTAGTTACGTCTGCTTAACACAGCCATATCATCCCCCCTCATCATTCGTTCATGCCTCTTGACCCATCTCTCACACGCACGTGCACAGACAGGCAGCCATCCCCTCTCTTCTTGATATTACAGGCGTGCCCTCTGTTTGTCTAGCAAGCCTATCCCACCATTTGTTAGAAGCAACTCCACTGCCACCCCCTCCAACACTCTAGCTCTGTCTCTCTCCCAACCTTATTCCTCTCCTATACATATGCATGGATGCCGATCGATCTCCCTTAATACGTGAGGTAGATCGATCTCCCTTAATACATGAGGTAGGCCTCTCTCCTCCTCCACACATATACCATCCATTGTACCTCTATAGTTAATTAGGCCTCCCTTCCCCCCCCCCACCACATACCGACAGTCGAGCACTGTAGGTAGGTATCCATGCCACACAGATAAAGTGCACATGTCCCCTCCCACGTTCCAGTAGGCCAGCCACTCTATATCTTTGACGTGGGCACACACAAATTCAATGGCACTCTTTATCGATCACGTGCGCGCACACACACACACATCATCCCTCTCTTTGATTCTATGGACACCTCAAGCCGATAATACCTCCACTCTCTTCTCGTGGATCGCCCCCTCTATATATATGATATATCCAGGACTCTATTTCCCACACATTGCATATGTTACATTTTTTGATTGACCCCCCCACCCCAAAAAAACTCTCACGAACCCACACACTATATCTCTCTATGTTTGTACCTCTCGCACACAACCCCACGTAGGTGATGTACGTATACAAGAAGAGAATAGTTGCACCGTGCACGTACTCACGCTTCGTGCCCAGCCACACCCGCGCGGGTACAAGGTGGAGCTCATGTCTGTACGAAATGGCAGCCCACGTGCTAATTTGAACGTGTGTAGTGGTTCTTTACCTATGGAGGTCGTGTACCACGCGTGCACGAAACAAAGTTTGACTTGATGCGTTGGCGCGTTATTTTTAAATAAAGTTATATCGCTCAATGGCACGTACACAGAATATAAAACGATTTTTATGGAGAAAAAGGTAGTCCGCTCCACTATATACAATGGAGCCTGCCTGCTTGGTTTGTGTCTCTTTAGAGTATCTCACACAAGGCTGCGGTGGCCTCTCTCTTTCTCTCACCGTTGGTCACTGATCCGGCCGCATCATGTCCGCCAGTGGAAAGGGAGGAAGTGCATTGTTTCTCAGTTCGACGGTGCCGAGGCAGCACGTCCCCATCTGCGGTACACGCCATTCTCTCTGACCAAGCTTCGGCACGGTAGGGCCTACGCCACCTGCTCGCTGCCGCAGTATGGGCGGATTCTGCCTGCCGCCGCTCACCTAGTTACATTCCGACGACCTCCGGGTATCCCCTCCGGCCTTTCTCCACTGCCCGTCTTCCCATGTCGCTGCATGTGGATCTTCCATAGTTCTTTGCCCAAAACGTAACTCGTCCGGCGTACTTTCCATATTGCAATCTCGTCCTCACACCGTTTTAGACAAACACAACAGTGTTGTTATTTTCCCTTAGGACAAGGAACATGCTTCTTTTTTGTCGTCGCATGTGTCATCAACTGTTATTGGCCAGTAATTGTTTCCTTTCTACCTCTTTTTTGCAAACAGGGCTATCCATTTCACCTTGTTGCTATTGTGACCTTTTGGTGAACTGCACAAATCACTTTTTTCTTAAGAGTGTTTTGTGTAGTTGTACTAAAATGTCACACGGGCAACGTCTCTACATTTTAGTGCGACTGCACAAAGAGATTGGTTTTGCTCTATCCTCCTCATCCAACCCTGAGCCTAATCTTCTCCAACTAGTTAGTCTTAAGAGAGACTGCAAAGGTGACCAACTTCTATTTGTGTGTTTATTGTTTCATCAGCAGTCCTCTATTATCGTAATCACACTTAATATCTTTGGAACAGGGACGCTGAGCTCTATTTTAGTGGAACTGCACAAAATGATCGGAATGTTGCATGCTCCAGACAGCTACTTTTTTTCCCAACATGCCTTGTTAATTTAGACAGAGCTAGGGGGACATTGTTGCCAATGAAAGCATGGACCAGTTTTAATTTAACACCTTCTCACAACTTTGTCTTTAGTTGTGATGCAAATATTAGCTCTGATCTGCTAATAATTGAGATGCATTAGCAAGGAAGTTAGTTTTTTATTGTTTCCGAAAGAGCATCGATGGCAAGACACACGAAACAAAAGCTGAAAGCTCACACCATTGTACAATTTCATGTCGTTGGAAAATTATTTGTATAGTACGTCATTTATGTAAACAAATGTTGGAAGCTTGATAGCATTTCTAGAAGCCTCTTCAGCATTCGGGTCCATGTGCCATGCACAAAATTATACTCCTTCGTTCCTAAATATTTGTATGTTTACAAATTTCAAATGGGCATATTTTAGAGTGTAGATTCACTCATTTTGCTTCTTATGTGTACTCCCTCCATTTCTAAATATTTGTCTTTCTAGAGATTTCAACAAGTGACTACACACGGAGCAAAATGAGTGAATCTACACTCTAAAATATGTCTATATACATACGTATGTAGTAGTCCATTCGAATCTCTAAAAAGACGAATATTTGAGTAGTCACTCATTGAAATCTCTAGAAAGACAAATACTCTGGAGTTTATTTAAGAACCGAGGGGGTAGTGCACAACCGCATGAGAAACTCAGCCCTATCGTTGCGCCGCATTAATAGTGAGTAATGAGTAGTCAAATCATAAGCCCCACCTTTCCCACTGTAAGTTGCTCGGAAGAAGCAACCATCAATACGCTCTTCTTTGAATCCGCTCATACTACTCCATCTATCGCTGTTTATAGAGCGCGCTTCAGAAAAAGAAAAAATCTGTGGGACCAAGGCGACTAGCAATCGGCCTGGAAAATAGCCTTGGTAGTTAAAGCACGACATCTATTACTAGAGGAAATAATATGTACACACATGCATGCAGTGCTTCCACCCTGGGTACATACATGCATGCACTTACTCCACTCCGTAGTACTCCCTCCGTTCCTAAGTATAAGTCCTCCTTCGGTTCATAGGATACGAATATTCTAGGAATAGGAACTTCAAAGGAAGTGAGAGGACATACATCTCGATTCCTATAAAGAAAGAGATGTCATTTGTTGCATAGGATAGGAATTTTTCCATTGAGTCTAGGCTAATGTTTTTTTTTCCTTTGAAATGTGAAGGATTGAATCCTATCCTACATAGCAATAGGAATCCATTCCTACAAACCAAAGGGCTGCATAGGAATTTTTCCTTTGAAAACCCTATCCTATGAAATTCCTACAAGAATCCTACAAACCAAAGGAGGCCTAAGTCTTTGTAGAGATTTCACTATGAACCACATACGGATGTATCTAGATGCATTTTAGAGTATAGATTCACTCATTTTGCTCTGTATGTGGTCCATAGTGGAATCTCTCCAAAGACTTCTATTTAGGAACGGAGGGAGTACATCGAGAGAAAATTGTGGACTTGATTGCGGTTACCACGCCCTAATTAATTGAGCATTAAACCAAACGCGTCTAAAGTCTCTCTGGTGGTGGAAATGCATTGAGAGAAATGCATCATAATGAAGCGTGCCCTTTAAATTGTGACGGAGGGAGGAGTAGTATGAAGGTGCAAAATGAAGTACGCGTATTGCCAGTCGGTCAACGCACCTCCACTTGGCATATCACAGACATATGGGACCGGAGTGTGAGCAAACCGATCTAAATTGACAGCAAAATGGCCAACCCGCCGTTCCTTGAGAGAGACGAGGAGCAAGAACACATAGACGGGCTCGCACGGAGGCCAAGATATATTCGAGCATGGTTGACCGATATCATCATTGCATGTTGGGCTGCCGTTTTCCGCCCTTCTCCGGAATAAATGTGTACTTTATCAGAGATTAAAAAAATAAGAGTCCAGACGCTCCACCATGCAGTTCTAGTAGTAGTAGTACTCGTACTACTAAACCTTGCGCTTGGCTCTTCACCTCTTCGTGAAGTCGAACAATGATGGTACTCCGCATGTTGGGTACTACAGTGTATGCCTCTGACAATCTGACACGGAATGGACTGATGCATGTCCACCGCCTAGGAGAGGGTAGGTTGCATTAGTCAAAAGGCGTTAGCGAGCTTCACCTTGTCCTGCAAGCTTCTCCTCGTTCTGCGAGTTAACGGGACACACCAAAAAGTAGTGCTAGTCCATACTCCCTCCTTTCTGGTTAATATGGCATAATCTTTTTTGCGGGTAAATGAGAGAGCTTTATTCATATATATAAGCATTCTTAGGACGATCAGCCAAGACACTAGTCACTAGGAAGCGAGGTACCCCGCAAAAAAAGAAGTATGAAGCGAGGTGTTTCATCAAGCCAGCTCTCAGCCACATTCAAAGTGCAGCAAGCACGGTTCGCACAAAGATGCGTTGCATGGTTTGCTGACCTGTTTGCATGCTAAATAACAAAAAAAGAGGAAATATTACCGAGCGCTCCTATTTGTAACAGGATATGAGCCAGAATTAAGAGAGAAGTGTGGCGAGTGTTCCATGCAATCAACTTCCATTATCACATGCGAGAACCCTCGAAGAGAACCAAATGTGTTAAAGATTGCTTTATCACATTTTAAAAATATAATAAGAGTGCAGACGCTCCTCCATCCAGTTCCTAGTACTAGTATAGGAGTACATACCTCTATAGACTATAGTAGTAGTACTAGTACTAGTAAACTTTGCGCTTGGTTGTTCGCCTCTTCGGGAAGTCGAACAATAATAGTACTAGTATAGTGTATGCTTCTGGCAATCTGACACCGAATTAACTGTTGCATGTCCACCGCTTGAGCGAGGGAGAGCTTGCATTAGTCAAAAGTTTCTCCTTGTCTTGCAAGCCATCGCACGCAAGCTTCTCCCATCCTGCAAGCTTCTCCTCGTTTGGCAAATTGAAGGGACACAACAAAGTAATGCTAGTCCATACTGCCTCCTCTCCGGTTAATATGGCTTAATTTCAAATGAGATAAATACACTGTCTATTACTGTATATTTGTAAAAATACGGTCAGTGGACTTCATAATATGCTCATTGTGCTCAATATATGCATTTTACGGTGTTTATACGGTCACTAGCTCGCCCTGGCTGAGTATGTCCGTGCATGCACGTGTAGGTTGAACACTTGAGCGTGACCATGTGTGTTCCGTTGTGTGCTCGAACATGCTTGCATTAGGGCCTCGCGCGTCTTTTTGCGTCCATGTGTACGTGTGACTGTTGCATACACATAGGCGAGTATATGTAGGGGCCACTAAGGAGCAGTCAAATCACACAGTAAGTTAGTCGGAAGAAGCAACCATCATTTCACTCTTCAATGACACGTACGCAATATAAAATGGTTGATATGGAGAGAAAAATAAAACCACTATATATACACTAGCAGGAGCCTAAGCTACAAGCCAGCTTACTTGGGTTGCTCCCTTCACAAGCATAAAACGACGGTGGCTGTCAGCGTACTAAAGTAGGGGCACTCCCTTGTACCCCTTACTTGTGCACGGGCAGTCACAGCCACAGGCCGAAGCCACACTTAGCAGGGCAAAGGGGAGGAGTTGAAGCCACAAAAACAATCAGCGCAACGCCAAAGACCGAGACCACAGAGAGCAGATGGACGAAGTAGGTTTCCCCGGCAAGACCCTTGTCGGGGCAGCCTCAGCAGCCCCGGCAAGCCCCTTGCCAGGGCGGCTCGCCCACACCAGCGCAGTGACCCACCCTCGAACCCACGGTCTCCAACACCATCAACTACGTTGGGCCAGGGCTCGGGAGGCACCTCCATGGTGGCATGTAGATCTTTGTGAAGACAAAGAATATTCAAGATCAGATGAGGGTTGGAAGGCAACGATCCTCGACAAGATCCTTGCCGAGGAAACCCGCAAGACCCCGGCAAGATCCTTGCCGGGGACGACAGCGCGCCATGACAAGACCCTTGCCGGGCCACCCGGCAAGACCCTTGCCAAGGGCATTAGCGGGGCCACTGCCAGGCCCGCACCAACCAAGTCTCCACTGCCGTTCACATGTAGCTGCCAGCCCAACCAGCTGGGCAGGCACCTGCGTGGCAACATGCAGCTTCCAGACCAACTTAGCACACACCTGCGTGGTGGCATGCAGATCTTCGTGGAAGCTCCACCACCGCGCCACCTCAGCTGCTTGCCTGCCTACATGGCGCTGCATGCATCACTGGCCAGGGCGCGTGTCGAAGCGAGGGGGGGCAGCGATAGATGGGATGGGCCTCGTTCCCGTCCCCGATAAAGCAAGAGGACACCTAAGCTACGCATTAAATACGTCTTGTCCTGTAATACGAGCGATAAGCTCATAGCACTGTAGGCCTTTCCACCTCATTTGTGCCACCGTGGCAGCCCCTTTCGACTATAAAAGGAGGCCCATGGCGTACTGGAGAGGGATTCGGCTCTTTTGAACCACGCAGCCACCGTAGCTAGTTCAAGAGCTCAAAAACACTCAATACATCCACCAAAGCAGGACTAGGGTTTTACGCGTTCCTCGCAGCCCGAACCTGGGTAAACGATCCTTGTGCTGGCTACTAATACTACTCTTATCACAACCCCGCGCCCTGCAACTGCAGAAGGGATCCTCGTGATCTCATAGGTGTCGTTTCCCACCGACAGTGGCCACACCGCTGGTCACATATCCTGCCTGATCCCGTAGCTGGGGGAAGGGAACAGTGTTCTGCATAGACGCGGTCTACATTGGCGAGGGAGAAAACCCACAGTCGGTGCATCCCAATCGGGGGTCACCGCGGTATGGGCCGATGCCGCGTCCCAATACCGCCCTTCTAGCTACAGCCCAGGTAGTCCATCTTCCTTTTGGAGCCAGCTTGCTCCACTGCCGCAGCTCCCCACGTAGCTCCATCTCCATGTCGATCTTTCTCTACTTCTACTGGCTTCTACTTGTGATGAGTTTATGTCTCATGAACTAATGCCAGTACTATTATTCTAATCACACTTCTTCAATATCTTTGCCATAAGGGATGCTCATCTTGATTTTAGTGGAACTGCACAAAAGCATCGTATGATCCGAGGGTGCCAGCCGTCTTTCCTTCGACAGGTTCTACCTGGCTAGGAAATTAAATCATGTTTAGGGTTTAGGGTTTAAGTCGTAGTGACCCAATCAATAGTTTTTCTTTCGTACATGCTCTCACAACTTTTGCCTTTACTTATGAAGTAAATATTGGCTATGATATGTGAATCATTGAGATGCATCTGCATGCGTGTTAGTTTTCCTTTGTATTTGATGGAACGTTGTAATGGGGCAACCTTGGAGTAGGAATGAAAATGGAGTGGAAAGTTTCTGTTTTTCCGGAGAAAAAATGGAAACGGAGAGAAACTAACGTTTCGTTTCATTGGATCGCGCCATCGAGCAAAACCAATGTTTAAATCACGTCTGTCGCGTTCGTGACTCACCCTCCTCCATGGCTCGACCCCACAAGGTCGCTCGGCATGCCACTCATCGCAAACCGAGTGTATGATAACTTTCCCGCCTGCTTGTCGATGGATCGCGCCATGAAGTACTAGCACTACTAGAAGAGATTGACGAGTTGGGGGAGGATAGCTAGCTCTAGCACGGACTCCCAAGAACTTTTTACATGCATGTTGTGGCCGGCTATTGCAACCTTTGAACGCTGAGCAATCGCGTGCACTAGGAAGCGGCGCGGGCGACGCTCTCTCGGCCGACGTGCCGCTTCAATGCCGGCACCAGTGAGAGGTTGCGTCCGCTCTGGCCGGGCATGAATGCGGCACTGACCGTTTCGGGCCGGAAGCATGCGCGAGTGATGAAGAGGGTTCAGGTTGGTCAGGAGCGGCCGTGGCAGCGGTCCGGACGCCCGCAAACAAGCGATGTTGTACGTTAATATTGCTGCTTATATAATTAACAACGTAAATAATGTGCCAGTTGGAGAAATATGATTGGAGATGGAGATGGAAATGGAATTTTACGTAAACACGGATATGCATGTCTATGTCTATGTGTGTGTGACGACTCTCGTGACCTGGAAGCGGGGGCATGTTTTTGATCGAGTTTTCTTTCTTGGTACGTTAAAAAATTATCCGTCAGTTTTCGTTTCTTTTTTCCGGGAACACGCGTATTCTATTTAAAACCACTGCTATGGAGAGATTTTTTTACTCCATTATAGCCGCTTGTTTGATAGAGTTTCTCGCATCTCGCTCTCTCACCCTCTCCATATCAAAACAAGATGACAGTGTCCACTCTATCTCTCTCCTCATCGGTGGTCACAGATCCGGCCGAATCCCGTCCGCTGCGGGAGGTGAGGAGGTGCAGCGTTGACGTTGTCGCCGTCGGCGATGGAGGAAGCCGATGTGCACCATCCTCTCGGAGCCGGCGCTGGCGCGGACGAAGGTCCTCCGCGCCCTTGTTCACTGTCGTTGTGTGGGCAGATCCTGCTCGCCCTCCTAAGCGACATCTCGCCCACCTGAGGTATAACTTCTTGTACTGGTCCAGCTCCCCAGGTTACTACATGCGGGTTTTCTTCTATGCGACTACTCCCTAGCTCCCCATGTATAGTAGCTAGGGTTCGTCGGCTAGTCCAACATCACCTACTATTATAGAGGAAATGCCACTACCACTCAAAAAGTTGTCTTGATTTATGCCTCGATGGAGGTATACATGTTGTTTCGACAAAAAGTGGTGGTTGTGTGGTCATTGTCCATATGCTCCTATTGCTGCTGCTAATCTAATACTATCACTGGTTAAATGAAGAAATGATTTTTTTCTTGGGTATCCTGGTTTAGTTCCCATCAAGATAATCATGATGCTTCTATTTGTTGGAGTTTTCATTAATTCTTATTGACAATTGAGATGTCGTTGTTAATCTTGTAAAACAAAGTAACAACACTATATCCATTTTTATATTTTTGGAAACAGCAATGTGTATCTCCATACCCGGGCTTGTATTCCTCAATTTTAGTGGAACTGCACAAAATTGGATGGCCATTGTTGTTCCGCCTCACTGTCCTCTGCCATGTGGTTCTTCTTTCCTCGACCTTGATTACTGAGAAGAAACAGACCACAGTGAGGATTTGCTGAACTTCATAGGTGCCCCACCCAAACTTGATGCGAAATGGATGATGCATCACCAGATGACCTATCGATGCTCATGGTTGTGCCTCATGGTTGCATCGGCTGGTGAAGATGATCGATTTTCAATGAAAACAAGTTGTCTGCCATCACCTTGGTTGCGTTGGAGATGCAGTCGTCTTTCACATTGGTGCAATTTTATCACACAATTGGCTATGAACCAAATGTTTCCTCGAAGAAGGATCGACGTTGGTACTAAGAGCATAAGTTTTGTATTGATTTCTAAGCCTTCTCACAAGTTTGTCTCCAGCTCCCCTGTAATTTTATTTGTCCAACTATTAACTTTGATTAAAAAATGGTGTGGACTAAAAACCCGGATGGACGTAGTAGCCCTCCATTTTTATGTACTCCACGTATTAGATTTGACTGAATTCAAACTTTGTAAAGTTTGACCAAGTTTAGGCCGAACACAACAAACCATAATTATTAGAGAGGGCAAATTGTACATACTCTCAAACCTTTCCGATAATTGAAATTAAAATTATTTATTTGTACACACTCTCACACGTTTTTGATAATTTGGCGCATGTGTGGTTGTTCACTTAAGGGAGGGTAGTGTACCGCACGTGAAGGACAGGAAGTGCGACAAGGACGTGTGGATCTTTAGTTCATTGGAAGTACCCCCTCCGTTCCTAAATATTAGTCTTTCAAGTGGTTTGAAATGGACTACCACATACGGATGTATATAGACATATTTTACAGTGTAGATTCACTCATTTTGCTCTGTATGTAGTCATTTGTTGAAATCTCTAGAAAGACAAATATTTAGGAACAGAGGGAGTACTAGTTTTCTTCACTCGTACGTTAAATAAAGAGTTTTGTTTCGTACTTACACAATTTAAAACGATTGTTATGGAGAGAATAAGAAAACCACTCCACTATATATTAGTCGTATACACGAGTACTATATGGACGCAGCTTCATTGACTTTAGTGCACCTGCCTTTGGGTTTATGAAAGGTGGGCCCAAAATGTGGCTGGCCCACCTATCATATAGCCAAAAGCAGGTGCAGTTAAGGCACCAGAGCTCAGTCTGTACTACAGTATATATATAAGCTGGAGCCTCAGCGCTTGTTCGCTAGGGTTTGCACTCTCCACAGTCTCGCCACACTACATATATATATACACACGTTGGAGGCTCAGCGTTCCTTTGCTAGGGTTTGCTATATTCATAGTCTCTCACCCTCTCTTCACCAGATCTAAACAAGACTGCGTTGGCCTCTTCTCTCTCTCTCTCCCCCCTCACAGCTGGTGAAGGAGGCGTCTGGATCCCGTCGCACCGGGAAGGGGAGGAGGTGCAGTGTTCACTCTATCGCCTTCGACGAGGGAGGCAATCCACTGCCGACTGCACATTTCTCTTTCACCCAGCGCCTGTGCGGGAGGGCCACCGACCCCTTCTTCCTCGTTGTCGTACGTAGTGTAGGCATATCCGGCCTCCCGCCACGCGCCTTAACACATCCCGACGACCCTAAGGTATAAGTTTCTTTGAAACCGTCGTTGCTCTAGCTGCATGCGGATCTTTTTCGATCTGTAGTCGAATCTAGGTCTTGGTTCAAAGAGGAAAGAAGGTTGCAGTGGGGTGGATCATGAATCTAGGACGTGGTTCAATGAGGAAAGGAGGGACGGAAAGTAGTATAGACTGGCTATCCAGCCGCTTTGTTGGTCGAAAAGGGAAAAAGGGGTAACCCAGTACACACATCTGTAAGGAACCGATCTCTTTGTTGAAAAGGGAAAGAAACTGGGGAGTCGGGTAGTTTGTGCAGTACTAGATTTGCTGCCCTCACATAGGAAAAAGGTTCAAAGAGAACAAATATGGGACCAACGCAGATATGCTGCTTGGCTACATACTCTGCATCACCCATTTATACGTGTGGACGCACATGGTGCTGGCATGTCCCGTACAACTATTTTGCTATTATTAATCTTAGAATGCTGCCGAAAAATTGAAGCAATGCCACTGTTAAAAGTAAATTACATTTTTTAACGAATGTTGTTTTAAGAGAATGTCTCTATTAATATGAATCAATGCAACCGTTTTAGAAATGCTACTATCCTACTTTGTTTTCCATCAAGATAAGATAGATGCTTCTTTCTGTCACCGTTTGTTTCATCCTCCTTTATCAGCAAGTAATTGTTTCCTTTTTTCCTCTGTTAAAACAGGGGTATCTATTCAACTTGTTGTTAGTGCAACATTTTGCTTCGCTACACGAAACACTTTGCTTGATTTTAGTGCAACTGCACAAAACGAGATTCGATTTCCTATTTTTGTTGGTAGATTCATATTTTATCATGGTCGTCTCATGCAAGGTCAGCACAGGCCTTCATCCACATGATTGTGCAGTGTGCTTTGAGATGTTGTGCTACTTCTATTGGTACTATTTTAAATAAATGTTGAATTGAAGCTATTGTATTGCTGTCATTTCCCATTAAGTAGTGAACAAAAATGGGACCAACCCAGACATGATGCTTGTTGCTTTGTTACAACAAACTCTGCATCACCCCCTTTATAAGTAGATGGAAGCACATATTGTTGTTGCGCCCACTCTCCCCTGGAACTATTTATGTGTTTTGTTAATCTAATGCCTTGGGTAAAATTAAGCAATGCCACTCTCAGAATTAACTACTGAATCTTATTTCAAAACTGCAACACTTGTTAGGGATTGGCGGGATTACCATTTTTGTGGCCGCATGTTTCATCCTCCTTTATTAGCCAGTAATTGATTCCTTTTTTGCCTCTGTTTAAACAGGGATATCTATTCAACTTGTTGCTATTGCGACATTTTGCGCTATGTGAAACACTTTGCTTGATTTCAGTGCAACTACACAAAGCGAGATTGGATTTCCTATTCGTGTTGGTAGATTCATATTTTATTTTGGTCTTCTCATGAAAGGTCAGTTCAGGCCTTCATCCATATGATTGTGCAGTGTGCTTTGAGATGTTGTGCTACTTGTATTGGTATTGTTTTAAATAAATGTTGAATTGAAGCTATTGTATTGCTATCTTTTCCCATTAAGTAGTGAACAAAAATGGGACCAACCCAGACATGATGCTTGTTGCTTTGTTACAACAAACTCTGCATCACCCCCTTTATAAGTAGATGGAAGCACATATTGTTGTTGCGCCCACTCTCCCCTGGAACTTTTTATGTTTTCCATTAATCTAATGCCGTTGGTAAAATTAAGCAATGCCACTCTAAGAATTAACTACTGAATCTTATTTCAAAACTGCAACACTTGTTAGGGATTGGCAGGATTACCGTTTTTGTGGCCGCATCTTTCATCCTCCTTTATTAGTGAGTAATTGATTCTTTTTTGCCTCTGTTTAAACAAGGTTATCTATTCAACTTGTTGCTATTGCGACATTTTGCTTCGCTACACGAAACATTTATGTTTTAAGAGTGTTTTGTGCAGTTCAATTTGAATGTCACACTGGCGACTTTGCTTAATTTTGGTGGAACTGTACAAAACAAGATTTGATTTTCATATATGTGTTGGGACTTCGTTCAAATCCTCCTCCTGAGATGTTTCAAATCTTGGTCAAGAAAGGTCAGTACCGATTTTCATCCACATGATGGTGCAGTGTGCTTTGAGATGTTGTGCTACTTGTATTGGTACTGTTTTGGATAAATGTTGAATTTAAGCTATTGAAGTGATGTCTTTTACCATTAAGTGAGCAAAAATTGTTCCAACCCAGACATGATGCTTGTTTCTTTGTTACTACAAAACTCTGCATCACCCCCTTTATAAGTAGATGGAAGCACATGCTGTTGTTGCGCCCACTCTCCCCTGGAATTGTTTATGCTTTTCATTAATCTAATGCCACTGGTAAAATTAAGCAATGCCACTCTCAGAATTAATTAACTACTGAATCTTAGTTCAAAACTGCAACACTTGTTAGGGATTGGCGGGATTACCATTTTTGTGGCTGCATGTTTCATCCTCCTTTATTGGCCAGTAATTGATTCCTTTTTTGCCTCTATTAAAACGAATTAGTCGCATTGTTTTAGGAATGGTACTCTGCTTTGTAGTTCTTTCTACATGTTTAACCAAGGTATTGTTAAGATAATATCTTTGTTAAAATGAATCAGTCGCATTGTTTTAGGAATGATACTTTTATGCTTTGTCGTTCTTTATACATGTTGAAACTAGGCATTGTTAAGATAATGTCTCAGTCAATATGAATGAATCACACTGATGGAGAAGTATTACTCTCCGGCTTTATTTCCCATTAAGATAAGGTAGATCAGTAGATGCTTTTCTTCTAGAAGTACAAGTCATCAACCGTTATTTCTCAGTAATTGTTTCCCTTATACCTATTGTTGCTTACAGGGATATCAAAATTAAAGCTCGGTTTTATTCCTGCTTTGATTTTAGTTGAACTGCACAAAAGGAGCCAATGTGTCCAAGGCAAACTACTGCATTACTGGGTCCAATTGGTCATTCCACTTTGCAGGAAGAAGCAGTCACTATTTGCGCTACATTACAGAAGGAATGACCGAGAAGCTTTACATAGTATCAGTAGACGCTGGTGACATGACTAGTCTGCAGAGACCATACGCAACTCTACAACATGTGGATTGCACATGGCAAAAAGTGCCCAAACAAGTACAAGAAACCATGACAGGACTCCACGATCATAGGCATTACATATTTTGAATGGGAAAAGCTTGTCAAAGTTTAATCATTGATGTTAGCAAGAATACATTAGTTTAATATATTGGAATTGGAAAACCTTGTCAAAATTTCCTCATTGATGTTAGCCAGAAGACATGCATTTGATATTTTTGAGTGGGACGCCCTTTGCTATGAGCAGCGTCGATCCTTTTTTCCTATTCCTATGTTCAGTTTAGAAGTAAATAGTTACTCTGCTGAGATATTCCTGTGTTAAGAGTTTGTTTTGAATATTGTCTATGTAATGCCAGGCCTTGTGTTTGATTGCAAAGTTGAGCTTGGAATGTTGTGGCATGCGGCATCATGAGCTGTTCATCATGCCTCCTGAGAATAATGCTTCGTATTGTTTTGCATGTCGATCTAATGCCAGTGATTTGCTGGTTAAGAAGATCATCCTCTTCTGTTGTTTCCGTGCTTAAGAAGTTCATCATCTTCTGTTTCATTCATAGCCTATACGACAAGTCGGGTAGGTTAGACGTGAAACCATATGATCTTTCGACCAACTCATCATCTTAGGCCGTGATTGGATCATCATTTTCCAACCAAAACCGCTTGTAAAACTGGCGCTTGTAAATAAAAGCAGATGGTCTCGGGCGAAGCGCTTGGTTGGTCGATTTTGACTAGTAAAATATACACTGGTCTCTCAAATTACATGCGTAACCCGCCAGTTTTACTTATAGACCTCGGGCCCTTGGTTTCATTATGCCTGTATTGTACGCGTTGTTTCCGATGACGAGTAAATTACACTTGTATCTTAATACAGGTGTGAAATAAACCAGAGCTCCCAAGCGCGGCCTTACCGTTTCATGTCGTCTCAGTCTCTCGAAGGTGCTCATAGGTGTCCGATGATCCTAGCTTACTGAATGAGAAACGGGCGCTATATCAGACCATCTGTAGGGACTACGAGGCCCTCTCCGTCATCCTTTGAGTTGTTGTGCTCGCCGTGGCGCCAAGCATTGTTAACATGGTCAACGAACATGAGGATTCAGGAGATGACTTTATTTTGACTGGATGACAGTAGGGACCCACTAGGGCCATAGCCGTACGTATGCAAGTGCCTCCTTATTATGTACAACTATATTTTTTATTCCTCCTGGTTTCCTGACATCACGGTCCCACACCATTGTCAACCTATGTAGTCAATATAAACGAGAGAATTGCACAAGGTGCGGCCGACAGCTGGGACCAAGCAGCTCGAGCAGTATTTGTGTATTTGAGGCGTGAGCACTTCAGAGTTTTTCTTGGCGATGTTTTCGTTGTTGTTCAAAGCAGAGCAGGGTATTAAGTGGGTGGGTTGTGGCCCGTCTAGACAGGCCAGATATCTAGCCCAGATATTAATTTTTTTTCAAGATGAAAATGGCTAGCCCAGCTATACGTTTTTTTAGGAATACCCAGGCAAGGTCAATTTGTTATTCTCCGCCCCGCTGGGGTGCAAATCTTTCCTAGGAGGGATGCATTAGGCTTAACAGGAAAATGAGCTTTAAAAATAATAAATGGCATGTAATTAAAAAAACTGGGTAGTAACTATATAAAAAGCACCAAACACAAAATTAGTTTATAAATATTATGTATGGATTTTGAAAATCTTAATTTCTAATTATTGCACGTGCAATGTTTCATTGGATTTTTACGTCATACAAATTTATATTTAATCTGACTAGAAATTTTGGGATAAAAATATTTCGGATCCCATCAAAATGTGGGAAATTTTATTGAATTTTGTCTTGAATGGTTGGTTGAAATTATTAATCATTGTCCTAGCTAGAAAATGGGATGTACTTTTAACAAACTCTAAATGGGCTGTAGTAAATTCCATTAGAATTCAAAAATGGGTTGTACATTCTTACAAATCGCAAATGGGCTATAAGTTCTCTGCCACACACTTGTGGGCCTACTAAGTTGACGCTTCCCCTAAAAAAATAAGTTGACGTGTATGCAAGGCTTTGTCAACTTATTATAGTCAACACAGGGTTCTAGCAGCAGTGGCTGTTGGATGTCTATCCAACGGATGTCGTGCTTCTTCTTCAATCTCGGATATTCTAGCATCAGCCGTCCAAAAAATGATTCCTCCCCCTGACATCTGGGGCGCACCGTTTCGGAGGCTGACCTGTGGGCCTACTAAGTTGGCGCGTACCAAGGGCTTTGTGAACTTAGTCAATATAAACGATTCTAGCTGCAGTGATAGTACGATGTCCATCCAACGGCCGTAATGCTTCTTCAACCTCTGGTCTTCTTGCTCCAGCCGCCCAAAGCAGCGTCGGTCATGCCGCCTGCTCCTGCCTCCCGTGGCCAGCTGTGCTGCCGCGGAGGCCTCACCGCCCCTACTACTCCCACCGCTGGCCAGGCCATCCCTCCACTCACCCACACCCCCTGTTATTCTCCGGCGACGGCAGCCTCACACCGCAACCGAACCAGTGAACCCTCGTACTCCTCTCCACGTGGGCATCCACTACCGCGTCTTCCCAGGCTCCACGTCGTCCCCTTCCTACGCCTCGCCATCGTCAACCGCTGTGGTGCTCTTGGCACGGCGTGGTCAATGTTTCAATGACCGACTTCCATCGGAAGAGTATTGTATGTGGAGAGGCTGATACCTGGGTCCACGGCAGCCGCAAGGAAGTGCCTCCTTATTACGCGCAAAATAATTATTCCTCCACCTGACAGCAGGGACTCACCGGACGGGCCACCGTATTTCATGAAATAAACGTTTCCCCCCGACTACTGGGACCCACCGGATGGGCCACCGAATTTCGTGAAAAAAACGTTCCCCCCTCTGTCAGCTCGGACCCACCGGAAGTGCCTCCTTATTATGCACAAAAAAATGAATACTCCCCCTGCTAGCTGGGACCCTCCTTGGTGGGAGGCTGACTTGTGGGCCTACTAAGTTGACGAGGATGGAGAGCTTTGTCAAGTTAGTCAATATGAACAATTCTAGCTCTAGTGACTGTACGATGTCCATCCAACGGCCGTAGTGCTTCTTCAACCTCTGGTCTTCTTGCTCCAGCCGCCCAAAGCAGCGCTGTGTCAGGACCCCGACTCGATGTCACATCGATCTAGCCGGTAACACCTCATATCACTTTGCGGCCTCACGCACGGTATCCCCACGGGTGTCGTCTTACCTTTTCCCGGGACCGTTTGCGCCTTTTGGCTCACGTATATGATAGTGTCGCTAGCATCCATATGATAAGGAGCCCGGGCTGACATGACTAGTCGTAAACCCAAAGTGGCACAGACTTACAGGGACAGGCATCCATGACCTAGCTTCGAACGTGTCGGTCATCAGCAAGTGGGTCCGGGCTGTAGCACTGGGCTAACAGGACTCCGGTAAACCGGGCTGTAGCGGGCTAACAGGACTCCGGTACTCAAAGCGTGACATTTCCCCGAAGGGACAGACACGGGAACGAAGAAGGACACATGCCGGCCAGCCTAAGTGTTCCAGAGCAGTAGCAAGCTACCATGGCTCAGCGGTAACACTAGGAGACATTTCCCGGTAAGAGAGGCTACTAAAGATAAACAACTAGATAGTCAGATCCCACACATACCAAGCATTTCAATCATACACACAATATGCTCGATATGTGCAAATACAACGAAGCATCACAACATGACTCTATGACACAAGTACTTTATTTAAGGCTCAGGGAGCCATACATAACATACACAAAGGTACGGGTCTCACGACCCGACATACAAGTCATACAGTCATACAAACCAACAGCGGAAGTAACTTGTCTGAGTACAGACAACTAGCAAAATAAAAGAGGCTTGGAAAGCCTTCTATACTACGTGGTCCTTCACAAGCTCAGGGTCACCACCTGGGTCTTTAGCCTACTCGTTGATGTCAACGTCTACATAGAACCCATCAGAAGGGGTTGCAGCGTCTTCTGTAAAAATGTAGATTATAGCAACATGAGTACAAAGGTACTCAGCAAGACTTACATCAGATCCTACATACATGCATATTATCAAGAAGGGTTGGTGGAGTTATTGCAGCAAGCCAGCTTTGACTCTTGGCTAGGCTATCCTATGATACTCCAACTTGAAATGGTTTTGCGCACACGAGTCCACTACTCACCACTTCAATACACTACCGAGGATCCACCTCCGTCTTCCTACGGAAGAGCCCTCCTCGGCACTCACACTTATCTTGAGGCTTTTAGTAGTTTCCATTTACTTGTCTATGAACTGTATAGGCAACCAAGTAGTCCTTTACCGCAGACGCGGCTATTCGAATAGATCATGTTAACCCTGCAGGGGTGTACTTCTTCATACATGTTTCCACCACTTAGCGTCTGCACACGACATGTGCTCGGCAGACTTCAAGCGAAAGCCGACGTGGGTGTAGACCACGACCTACCTAAACACTTAAGCCTCTAGTCCAGGTTTATCGCCTATTCAGGTTCCATCCGCAGGGAGTCCGGCCGAGGTTTCCCATACGGCCCCGAACGATGTGAACAGGGTTCCCGAGATACCTAACGGGTATTCGGTACACCCGGCCACGTACCTACCGCATCACAGCCCACCCCTACGGTCAGCGCTGTCCACGGCCTCCAGTAGGCTACAAACACCAGAAACTACTTGCAACTCCTGGACAGAGAGCTAGGGTGAATAAGAAGTCGAGCGGGGTCATATTTCGGGGCCCAATGCATGGTAGTAGCTGTATCTTAAATCACATATACAGATCTCAGTGCTTAAGGTCGGCTTCAATGAAACAACCCACCATGTACTCCTACATGGCCTCTCATCGATACCTTTACCAAATCGTGTTCACCACACCACTCTCATTACCGACATTAACATTTCACTCTAGCCCATCACCCAGATGAACCAGACCTGACACGACTCTAAGCATAGCAGGCATAGCAAGGTAGGAACAACACATACACATGGCTCAATCAACTCCTACACATGCTAGTGGGTTTCATCTAGTTACTGTGGCAATGACAGGTCATGCAGAGGAAATGGGTTCAACTACCGTAGCACACAGCAGTTTGAAACGCGTTGTCTTAATGCAGTAAAAGAGAGCAGGAGCGAGAACATGGGATTGTATCGATATGATCAAATGGTTGGTTGCTTGCCTGATGGTTCGATGCACTTATACGGTTCTTCGTTAGGGTAATCACGGTACTCCTCGGAGGCAGAACCTGTCGCAAAGGACACCGATACACAACCATCACCAAACAATGTGCAACAATATGATGCATGCATGAAACATGGCAATATGAGTGTGTTGGGCTAATGCAACTAAAACCAGAAGGGTTTGAACAAATTTGAATCATAGATTCAAATTTCAAACTCAAACATGGCCTTTTAAAGTGCTTTTCCTTGTTCTGCTTGAAACATCAATTTAACTTGTTTGATCATGCATGAAAATAGTACAGATGGGTAGATTGGATTTTTCTGATCATTTTTCATATATAATTTGTCCAATTTGGAGTTACAGAATAAAAGTTATGAATTTTTGAAGTTTAAATAATATTCTGGAATTTCCTGATTTAAATTAAATCCAGAAATTATAATTATTGCGCCAGCATGACGTCAGCATGACGTCAGTGGTCAACTGCGGCTGGCTGAAGTCAAACCTGACGTGTGGGGCCCACACGTCAGTGACAGGGGGGTTAAACAGGGTTAATTTAATCCTAATTACTAATTAGTGGCGCTGGGGCCCACTAGTCAGTGTCAGGGGGTTAACTAACAGTGGTTAGCGCTAATCCTAATTAGCTACAGGGCTGGGCCCACCTGTCAGGGACTCAGGGGGTGTCCTGCCGTGGTCAAAGTGGGTCAAACCCACCGGCGACGTAACGCCTGCGAGGCCCGAGACGGCGGCGCGATGCGGAATCGCGCTATAGGGCACGGGAGAGGCCGTGCTTGGGCTCGTTGGAAAGCTCTTGCTCCCGCGCGTTGAACGGTGGCCGTGGCTGGGCCTGGGGTGGCCGGAGTCGACGGCGGCGAGCTCGGCTGCGGCCGCCGGGGTTCGGTCGTGCACGGGAACAGGGTTGGAGCTCGAAGGCGAGCGAAGCGAGGCGCTAGGGATGCTCTACGGGGTCTTGCGAACTCGTTGGACTCGCCGGGGTGACCAAATGGTCACCGGAGCTGCGTCGACGGCGAGCTCGGCGACGGCGGAGGTTCGGCCGTGGTGGGGAGGAGGCTACGGTGGGGGAACGAGGGGGAGGAGAGGGGGAAACGGTGGCGTAGCTCACCGCAGTTGTAGTGGGCGTCGAAGCGGGCTCGGGGACGCGCTGGAGACGGCGAATCGACGGCGACGGTGGTCGGAGCCCGAGGAGGGGAACGGCGACGTGGCGGCGATGCAGGGCTTCTGGAGGACCGTGGAGCGGTGGGGAGGAAGAGGGGGTCGTGGCGGAGCTTCTGAGCTAGTCGGGGAAGCGAGGGGTGGCCGGAGACGGCTGCTGTGGCGAACGGCGGCGACGGGGGGTGTTCGGCCGTGTGAGAGAGAGAGCGAGGGGAGGAGGGAGAGCCGGGGGAGAGTGAGAGAGAGCAGGGGGAGAGGCGTGGCGTCGTCCAGGGCATCGAGGCGAGGAGGGGAGGGCAGGCAGGCAAGGAGAGAGGTGGCGTGGCGCGGTGGCGCGCGCGCGCGCCGGCCACACTCCCCTCCCTCTGTCGGGACGAAGACGACAGAGGAGGGAGGTGGGCTGGGCCGGCTGCTGGCTGGGCCAGCCAGCTGGCTGGGCCGCACAGTGGAGGAGCCCAGGTAAGCTCCTCCTGTTAATTATTTTCTGTTTTCTAATTTCTGACATTTGTTTTGATTTAAATAATATATTAAATCATTTATTTAACTTATGCCAATTTTTGCAGGAGCTATATATATTATTCCAGAGCTCCTTTATAGTTGGCATAATATTTGGACATATATTAATATATATAACTAATATATTTCCAATGCAAATATTTATGCATTAATTCCAAATGGCCAAAATAAATACCTATGAGCTCTTAAAATATTGGTTTGATTTTTATCTCTGTCCAATATTTTCAGAGAGCAACATGAGCATTTTCTTGGACCTTTTTGGAGAAATTTTTATTTGGGTCATTTTCAAAAAGCTTCTGAGGGTTTCACAGATCCCCATTTCAAGTTTCTGATGAAAGAGTAAACATGATGCAACACTCTAATGCATGGCTAACTAGGATGTGACAACTCACCCCCACTCAAAAGAATCTCGTCCCGAGATTTGGGTTCCTCCGGGAAGAAGGCGGGATACTCGAGTCGAAGACGATCCTCCCTTTCCCAAGTTGCTTCATCCTCAGAATGGTGCGACCATTGAACCTTGAGAAACTTGATATTATGACGTCGCGTGGTACGTTCGGCTTGATCGAGGATACGAATGGGGTACTCTCGATATGTAAGATCATCTTGGAGATCAAGCGTTTCGTGGTCCACTTCACGGATAGGGTCCGAGAAGCAACGCCTGAGTTGGGAAACGTGGAAGACATCGTGAACTCTGGAGAGGTGCGGAGGTAGTTCCAACTGGTAGGCAACTTCTCCTTGTTTGGCAAGAATGCGAAAAGGTCCAATGTAACGAGGAGCCAATTTGCCTTTGATACCGAAACGATGGGTTCCCTTCAGAGGGGTGACCCGAAGATAAGCCTTCTCGTCAACCTCGAAAGTCATAGCCCTATGTTTTCGGTCATATTGACTCTTTTGACGAGATTGGGCTGTTTTCAACTTTTCACGAACGATACGAACTTGTTCTTCTGCTTCCTGAATCATATCCGGGCCAAAGAATTGTCTTTCCCCGGTCTCTGACCAGTTAAGGGGTGTTCGACATCGTCGTCCATAGAGAACTTCAAAAGGGGCTTTACCCAAGCTAGATTGATAGCTGTTGTTGTAAGCGAATTCGGCAAATGGAAGGCACTTCTCCCAGTCCATTCCGAATGAGATAACAGAGGCTCGAAGCATGTCTTCTAGAATCTGGTTGACGCGTTCCACTTGACCACTCGACTGAGGGTGGAAAGCGGTGCTAAAGGAGAGACGAGTTCCCATAGCATTTTGGAAACTTTCCCAAAATCGAGAGGTGAAAAGACTTCCTCGATCCGAGTTAATTTCCAAAGGAACACCATGGAGAGACACTATTCGAGAGATGTACAAATCTGCCAGCTGACTAGCGGTTATAATCTCACGAACAGGTAAGAAATGGGCTACTTTGGAAAGACGATCGACCACGACGAAAATAGCATTATTCCCTCTCTTGGTCCTGGGAAAACCGGTAATGAAATCCATACCAATTTTATCCCATTTCCATTCAGGAATAGCTAAGGGTTGAAGGGTGCCAGCAGGGCGTTGGTGCTCTGCTTTTACACGACGACAGACGTCGCAATTAGCAATAAACTGAGCAATTTCTCTCTTCATCCTAGTCCACCAGAACCTCTGGCGTAGGTCCTGATACATCTTAGTACTACCGGGATGAATAGTGAGAAGAGATTCATGAGCTTCTTTAAGGATCAACTGCCGTAGATGCTGGTTCTTGGGAACCACTAGACGGTTCTCAAAGTACACAACACCATGATCATTTGTGGAGAAACAACTAGCACCTCCGCTAGCAATGTTCTCTTTGATTTTAGATATTCCCTTATCTCGCTTTTGGGCAGCGATGATTTGATCCGTAAGAGTAGGTTTTGCTACCAAGGTGGAAAGAAAACCTTGAGGAACAATGTGAAGGTTAAGCTTCCGAAATTCCTCATGGAGAAGCGGTTGACTTTGTTGTAACATCAGGTTGTTACAATAAGATTTACGACTTAGCGCATCAGCCATGACGTTGGCTTTCCCTGGGGTGTAGGTTATTCCTAAGTCGAAGTCTGTGATCAATTCAACCCAACGTCTCTGCCTGAGATTCAAATCCGGTTGGGTGAAAATGTACTTCAGACTTTGGTGATCAGTGAATATTTCGCAACAATTACCGAGGAGGTAATGTCGCCAGGTCTTAAGTGCATAGACTACGGCTGCAAGCTCTAGATCATGAGTAGGATAATTCTCCTCATGTGGGTGCAATTGCCGTGAAGCGTAAGCAATTACGTGTCGATCTTGCATGAGAATGCAACCTAGTCCTTGTCGCGAGGCGTCGCAGTAGATAACGAAGTCCTTGGAGAAGTCTGGCGGTACCAGCACGGGAGCAGAGGTCAGGCGTCTTTTCAGTTCCTGAAAGCTGTGCTCACATTGTGGAGTCCATTCGAACTTCTTATCTTTCTTGAGGAGTTCGGTTAGAGGTTTAGCAACTTTGGAAAAGTTCTCGACAAAGCGACGGCAATAGCTCGCTAAGCCTAGAAAACTCCGAACTTGCTTGACCGATTCAGGTGGAGTCCAATTAAGGACGGCTTGAACTCGCTCAGGGTTAACAGCAATACCTTTACCAGATATTACATGACCCAGATAGGTCACTTCTGACAACCAGAATTCACATTTAGAAAATTTGGCATAAAGGCGATGCTCTCGAAGTTTCTTCAACACTAGCCTTAGATGTTCGGCATGTTCTTCCTCATTCTTGGAGTAGATGAGTATATCATCGAGGTAAACAACGACGAATTTATCCAAATACTCCATGAAGATTGAGTTCATTAACCGAGAAAAGGTGGCTGGAGCGTTGGTTAAACCGAAGGACATGACGGTGTACTCGTATTGGCCATAACGAGTAACAAAGGCCGTTTTAGGAATGTCCCCGTTTCTGATTTTGATTTGATGGTAGCCCAACCTCAAATCCATCTTGGAGAAGACTGAGGATCCAGCGAGCTGATCATACAGATCGTTGATCCTGGGAAGTGGATATTTGTTCTTGATTGTGACCAAATTGACAGGTCGGTAATCTACAACCATCCGGTCCGTACCATCCTTCTTCTTAACGAATAGGACGGGGCAAGCCCACGGAGATGACCTAGGTCGGATGAAACCCTTTTTCAAGGACTCATCAAGTTGTTTCTTAAGCTCGGCTAGTTCTAGGGGTGCCATCTTATAAGGTCTTCTAGCAATCGGAACGGTTCCTGGAATGAGGTCTATTACGAACTCAACATCCCTGTCAGGTGGAACACCTGGCAATTCCTCTGGAAAGACATCCGGGAAGTCACGGACTACCGGAATGTCCTCAAGGTCTGGCAAAGGGCTGGCGTTAAGTGAATATAATTGTCGCTTGGCTATTCGGGTCAAGACATTGACTATCTTCCCCGAAGGATGGGTGAGTTGAACAGTCCTAGAGAAGCAATCAATTTTGGCTTGATGAGCTGACATCCAGTCCATACCCAAAATGATATTAATATCTGAAGATTTAAGGGCTATCAAAGACGCGAGGAAAACAAGTCTGTCGACTTGGATTTCATTTCCAAAACTTACCCTAGAGGTCTGCCATCTAGACCCGGGAGTAGAAATTTCCATAGTGGATGGCATGTCACAGAATGCAACGTTATGCAAACGAGCATAGTTCTCGGATATAAATGAATGAGAGGCTCCTATATCGAAAAGAACAGATGCCGGGTGGCAATTAACAAGAAGCGTACCGAGAACGACGTTGGGATCCTCTTGAGCTTCTTCGGCAGAGATACAGTTGACATGGCCACGTGTAGCGGTGACCGGCTTGGCGTGGAACACTTTCCCTGTCGGCTTGCCACGGCCAACAGCTTTAGCAGATTGATTGGGGTTGGTCTGGGGACACTCACGCATATAGTGACCAGATTCCCCACACTTGAAACAGGTCACGGAACTGGTACGTGGAGGAGCATTATTGATTGGACCCCCATAGGGCTTGGCTGGAGCAGACTGTTGAACGGGGCGAGGCGCCTGGAAAGATGGCCTCGGTGTGAACCTGGGTGGCAGGGCGGTGTTGGGTACCCACACGCGGCGCTTCTGAGGACCAGCACCGGATGAGGAACCCATGTCGCGGCCATGCTTGCGGGTTGCGTCATAGTCAGTCTGACCAGTTTCAGCACTGATGGCTTTGTTGACAAGTTTCTGAAAAGATGTGCACTCATGCAGACGGAGATCGCAGCGAAGCTCGGGACTAAGGCCCTTACGGAACCTTGCTTGCTTCTTGGCGTCAGTAGAAACTTCCTCAGTTGCATATCGGGCGAGATTACCAAACTCCCTGCTATAGACATCCACAGAAAGTCGACCTTGGGTGAAACTGCAAAATTCTTCACGTTTACGGTCCATGAGACCCTCCGGAATGTGATGTTCACGGAAAGCCTCGCTGAACTCAGCCCAAGTAGTGACATGGCCCGCTGGGCGCATAGCTCCATAATTCTCCCACCATAGACTGGCGGGGCCTTCAAGATGATATGCAGCAAAGGTGACCTTGTCAGCATCCGCTACCAGCGCGGAACGCAGTTTGTGAGAGATACTGCGAAGCCAGTCATCAGCGTCGAGAGGCTCGACGGAGTGGTGGAACGTGGGTGGATGCAATTTGATAAAATCACTGAGTGACACCACGTTAGCCCTCTGATGGTGTGCTGTATTCTGTTCAATACGCTCCAACAAACGGTTGGTCTCCCGCTTGTTTCTCTCAGCTTCCATCATAACCTCGGCTAGTGAAGGAGGATGAGGCAGATTTGCATCCCTGGCTTCACTGCCTTCGGCCTGCTCTTGGGAAGCAGGGTTAGCACGCGTGTTGACCATCCTAGGTAACAAGACAATGATTTAGTCAGGATGATAAAATTCCGACATAGGATATAAAATGTAAGGTATAACTCGAAATCCAAGATGATCATCCGTATGACATGGTAAATACAGAAACTGCTTCTTTATTCCATCGTCATACACACCATACAGGGTTTAGTACAAGACCAAACAAAGTACTATTACGGTGAAAGAGGATTACATCTTATCGGAGGCATCCCAAGCTCCTATACATTATTTTTCTACACCTCCAGAAAGAGTACAAAGTAGGTCATATCCCACGAGTCACGCAGGACGATAGACAACACAGCTAGTGCGAACTAGTGATACTACCGCTAACTCAGACCGATCCGTAGTAGTCCTCGTAGAAGTCACCTCCATAGCCTGGAAGCTCAACATGATCATCCGGAAACAGACGGTCTCGCGGAGCTTGTGGACCATAGGGGCTAGGATGAGGCCTTGGACCAACAAACGGTGGCCTACGGGGACCGCGAGGTGGGGTGATGCCTCCTACATCACGCCAAACCATCACGTCCGGCAGAGCAGATCTCACAGGATAGAGATCGCGCATATCCGAATATCCAGCTTGCACCGCCGGTGCGAACCGAGTCAAAGTGGCCCAGTGGTCAGCACGGGTATTGAAGAGCTCTAACCTCAAGGCCCGATTTTCACTGTCCTTATCCTCGAGCATCTCAGCAGTGGTGCGAGTCCGTGAATCCTCCTGAGTGGGGTCAACATAGATAGCCTGGAGATACCCTTGTGCTCCCGGAAGTGATCCTGGCATATACCGGAAATCAGAGTCCCGAAATAAACCAGATCTGACTCGCATAATGGTCATCATAGAGTAGGCGGCGTCCTGCACAGCCATCTCAATAGTAACCCCGAGTCCATAGGAGCAGTGAAGAGGCTCGGTGGATCCAGGATAAGATGGAAATATCCTGACAGTGCAGAGATACTGGCTTTGATTGAAGTCCCGGAATTGCTCTTCGACCGTGTACTCAGGATACCAGCGGTATCCAGCCTTAGTCATTACCCTGACCAACTTAGCAGTATGGCCGGGTACATCTAGGCACCGAGTCAGGCGAACCACTTGATTGAGGTCGCGAGTGGCCATCTGAAAGCACAATCATAATGCAAAGGCATTAGAACTTCTAGCAAAATTTCGGCAGCATAACAGCTGTAAATGCTCAAAAAGGATTTTGAGACATTTGACAAAGGATTTCGTACATACTCAACATCATCATATCAAAGTTCTGAAACCATTCTAACAACATAAGGTGGTAGTAGAACTGAACTAGGCTTGTAACCATCAAACTTATAAGGTACTACTGATTAGTAACTCGTGATCCTGATAGAGAGAACAGATCCTAATTCCTTAACCCCGGTGGAAGAATGGACTGACTCAGATCAGAAAGTCATAAGGTATAAGGAGTAAAAAGAGCCTTACGTTCCAACCCACAAACAATTCCCCTACATATAACTAAAGAATTTCTAGACTCAACATCGACCAGTTTGGCTTGGAGAACCTACAGGCAGTCCGGCTCTGATGCCAACGCTGTCAGGACCCCGACTCGATGTCACATCGATCTAGCCGGTAACACCTCATATCACTTTGCGGCCTCACGCACGGTATCCCCACGGGTGTCGTCTTACATTTTCCCGGGACCGTTTGCGCCTTTTGGCTCACGTATATGATAGTGTCGCTAGCATCCATATGATAAGGAGCCCGGGTTGACATGACTAGTCGTAAACCCAAAGTGGCACAGACTTACAGGGACAGGCATCCATGACCCAGCTTCGAACGTGTCGGTCATCAAGAAGTGGGTCCGGGCTGTAGCACTGGGCTAACAGGACTCCGGTAAACCGGGCTGTAGCGGGCTAACAGGACTCCGGTACTCAAAGCGTGACATTTCCCCGAAGGGACAGACACGGGAACGAAGAAGGACACATGCCGGCCAGCCTAAGTGTTCCAGAGCAGTAGCAAGCTACCATGGCTCAGCGGTAACACTAGGAGACATTTCCCGGTAAGAGAGGCTACTAAAGATAAACAACTAGATAGTCAGATCCCACACATACCAAGCATTTCAATCATACACACAATATGCTCGATATGTGCAAATACAACGAAGCATCACAACATGACTCTATGACACAAGTACTTTATTTAAGGCTCAGGGAGCCATACATAACATACACAAAGGTACGGGTCTCACGACCCGACATACAAGTCATACAGTCATACAAACCAACAGCGGAAGTAACTTGTCTGAGTACAGACAACTAGCAAAATAAAAGAGGCTTGGAAAGCCTTCTATACTACGTGGTCCTTCACAAGCTCAGGGTCACCACCTGGGTCTTTAGCCTACTCGTTGATGTCAACGTCTACATAGAACCCATCAGAAGGGGTTGCAGCGTCTTCTGTAAAAATGTAGATTATAGCAACATGAGTACAAAGGTACTCAGCAAGACTTACATCAGATCCTACATACATGCATATTATCAAGAAGGGTTGGTGGAGTTATTGCAGCAAGCCAGCTTTGACTCTTGGCTAGACTATCCTACGATACTCCAACTTGAAATGGTTTTGCGCACACGAGTCCACTACTCATCACTTCAATACACTACCGAGGATCCACCTCCGTCTTCCTACGGAAGAGCCATCCTCGGCACTCACACTTATCTTGAGGCTTTTAAACAGTTTCCATTTACTTGTCTATGAACTGTATAGGTAACCAAGTAGTCCTTTACCGCGGACGCGGCTATTCGAATAGATCATGTTAACCCTGCAGGGGTGTACTCCTTCATACACGCTCCCACCACTTACCGTCGTTTACACGACATGTACTCGGCAACCTTCAAGCGGAAGCCCAACGTGGGTGTCGGCCACGACCTACCTAATCACCTAAGCCTCCAGTCCAGGTTTATCGCCTATCCAGGTTCCATCCGCAGGGAGTCCGGCCGAGGTTTCCCATACGGCCCCGAACGATGTGAACAGGGTTCCCGAGATACCTAACGGGTATTCGGTACACCGTGCCACGTACCTACCGCATCATAGCCCACCCCTACGGTCAGCGCTGTCCACGGCCTCCAGTAGGCTACAAACACCAGAAACTACTTGCAACTCCTGGACGGAGAACTAGGGTGAATAAGAAGCCGAGAGGGTCCATTGGTTTCGGGCCCAATGCATGGTAGTAGCTGATTCTTAAATCACACATACAGATCTCAGTGCTTAAGGTCGGCTTCAATGAAACAACCCACCATGTACTCCTACATGGCCTCTCATCGATACCTTTACCAAATCGTGTTCACCACACCACTCTCATTACTGACATGAACATTTCACTCTAGCCCATCACCCAGATGAACCAGACCTGACACGACTCTAAGCATAGCAGGCATAGCAAGGTAGGAACAACACATACATATGGCTCAAACAACTCCTACACATGCTAGTGGGTTTCATCTAGTTACTGTGGCAATGACAGGTCATGCAGAGGAAATGGGTTCAACTACCGTAGCACACAGCAGTTTGAAACGCGTTGTCTTAATGCAGTAAAAGAGAGCAGGAGCGAGAACATGGGATTGTATCGATATGATCAAATGGTTGGTTGCTTGCCTGATGGTTCGATGCACTGATACGGTTCTTCGTTAGGGTAATCACGGTACTCCTCGGAGGCAGAACCTATCGCAAAGGACACCGATACACAACCATCACCAAACAATGTGCAACAATATGATGCATGCATGAAACATGGCAATATGAGTGTGTTGGGCTAATGCAACTAAAACCAGAAGGGTTTGAACAAATTTGAATCATAGATTCAAATTTCAAACTCAAACATGGCCTTTTAAAGTGCTTTTCCTTGTTCTGCTTGAAACATCAATTTAACTTGTTTGATCATGCATGAAAATAGTACAGATGGGTAGATTGGATTTTTCTGATCATTTTTAATATATAATTTGTCCAATTTGGAGTTACAGAATAAAAGTTATGAATTTTTGAAGTTTAAATAATATTCTGGAATTTCCTGATTTAAATTAAATCCAGAAATTATAATTATTGCGCCAGCATGACGTCAGCATGACGTCAGTGGTCAACTGCGGCTGGCTGAAGTCAAACCTGACGTGTGGGGCCCACACGTCAGTGACAGGGGGGTTAAACAGGGTTAATTTAATCCTAATTACTAATTAGTGGCGCTGGGGCCCACTAGTCAGTGTCAGGGGGTTAACTAACAGTGGTTAGCGCTAATCCTAATTAACTACAGGGCTGGGCCCACCTGTCAGGGACTCAGGGGGTGTCCTGCCGTGGTCAACGTGGGTCAAACCCACCGGCGACGTAACGCCGGCGAGGCCCGAGACGGCGGCGCGATGTGGAATCGCGCTATAGGGCACGGGAGAGGCCGTGCTTGGGCTCGTTGGAAAGCTCTTGCTCCCGCGCGTCGAACGGTGGCCGTGGCTGGGCCTGGGGTGGCCGGAGTCGACGGCGGCGAGCTCGGCTGCGGCCGCCGGGGTTCGGTCGTGCACGGGAACAGGGTTGGAGCTCGAAGGCGAGCGAAGCGAGGCGCTAGGGATGCTCTACGGGGTCTTGCGAACTCGTTGGACTCGCCGGGGTGACCAAATGGTCACCGGAGCTGCGTCGACGGCGAGCTCGGCGACGGCGGAGGTTCGGCCGTGGTGGGGAGGAGGCTACGGTGGGGGAACGAGGGGGAGGAGAGGGGGAAACGGTGGCGTAGCTCACCGCAGTTGTAGTGGGCGTCGAAGCGGGCTCGGGGACGCGCTGGAGACGGCGAATCGACGGCGACGGTGGTCGGAGCCCGAGGAGGGGAACGGCGACGTGGCGGCGATGCAGGGCTTCTGGAGGACCGTGGAGCGGTGGGGAGGAAGAGGGGGTCGTGGCGGAGCTTCTGAGCTAGTCGGGGAAGCGAGGGGTGGCCGGAGACGGCTGCTGTGGCGAACGGCGGCGACGGGGGGTGTTCGGCCGTGTGAGAGAGAGAGCGAGGGGAGGAGGGAGAGCCGGGGGAGAGTGAGAGAGAGCAGGGGGAGAGGCGTGGCGTCGTCCAGGGCATCGAGGCGAGGAGGGGAGGGCAGGCAGGCAAGGAGAGAGGTGGCGTGGCGCGGTGGCGCGCGCGCGCGCCGGCCACACTCCCCTCCCTCTGTCGGGACGAAGACGACAGAGGAGGGAGGTGGGCTGGGCCGGCTGCTGGCTGGGCCAGCCAGCTGGCTGGGCCGCACAGTGGAGGAGCCCAGGTAAGCTCCTCCTGTTAATTATTTTCTGTTTTCTAATTTCTGACATTTGTTTTGATTTAAATAATATATTAAATCATTTATTTAACTTATGCCAATTTTTGCAGGAGCTATATATATTATTCCAGAGCTCCTTTATAGTTGGCATAATATTTGGACATATATTAATATATGTAACTAATATATTTCCAATGCAAATATTTATGCATTAATTCCAAATGCCCAAAATAAATACCTATGAGCTCTTAAAATATTGGTTTGATTTTTATCTCTGTCCAATATTTTCAGAGAGCAACATGAGCATTTTCTTGGACCTTTTTGGAGAAAATTTTATTTGGGTCATTTTCAAAAAGCTTCTGAGGGTTTCACAGATCCCCATTTCAAGTTTCTGATGAAAGAGTAAACATGATGCAACACTCTAATGCATGGCTAACTAGGATGTGACACGCTGGTCGTGCCGCATGCTCCTGCCTCCCGTGGCCGGCTATGCTGCCGCGGAGGCCTCACCGCCCCATACTATTCCCACCGCTGGCCAGGCCCACCAGCGACGGCAGCCTCACACCGCAGCCAAACCAGTGAACCCTCGTACTCCTCTCCGCGCGAGCTTCCACCGCCGCATCGTCCCCTTCCGAGGCCTCACCGTCGTCCACCGCCCCGGTGCTCTCGGTGCGGTGTGGTCAATGTGGTCAAGGGCCGACTTCCATCGGAAGAGTACTGTATGTGGAGAGGCTGACAGCTGGGTCCACGGCGGTCGCAAGGAAGTGCCTCCTTATTAGGCGCAAAATAATTATTCCTCCACCTGACAGAAGGGACCCACCGCACAGGCCACCATATTTCGCGAAAAAAACGTTTCCCCACTGACTGCTGGGACCCACTAGCTACATCTTCGCATGCAAGGAAATGCGTCCAGGCAAAAAAAAACGATTCGCCCCCCTGACTGCTGGGACCCACCAGCTACATCTTCGCACGCAACGAAGTGCATCCCCATTACGAGCAAAAAATGATTCGCCCCCTGACTGCTGGGACCCACCAGCTACATCTTCGCACGCAAGGAAGTGCCTGACAGTCGAGACCCACCTAGTCGAAGCATATGTAGCGTTGTCATTCTGGTCGCGAACGTGTACGTACATACTGGTCGATGTAGAGGCGTGCACGTGTCGTAGTAGAGGCGCGCACGTAGCATGTACACGTACGTACAGCGTCCAGGTTGCAAGAAAGTAAATACGACCACGTACGTACATAATGGCGGGGTCTCGAACGCCTACTCACGCATACGTACGGCCAGGGCTCGTGTACACGGCTGGGTCAGAACGGTGAAACAGTCTCGTCGTCGTGTTCATGGGGAGCCAACTAGCTGGGTCGGAACGGAATGTGTCGTCGTGTTCATCAGGAGGGCTTGGACGGAACAACCGATGGAAATGAGGCCTGGCGTACCGCAGAACGAAGGAAACGGCCTTGTGTTCCACCGGCCACGTTCGAAACGGGATCCTGTTCATCGGGAGGGGTCTGGCGTACCACAAAACAGAGGAAACAGACTTGTGTTGGACCTCCTATGGTCGAAACGGGGTCCTGTTGATCGGGAGGGGTGTGGCGTACCGCAAAACAATGGAAACGGACTTGTGTTGGAGCGCTACGGTCGAAAACGAGGGTCCTATTCATCGGGAGGGGTGTTGTGTACCACAAAACGGGACTCCATGGGTCTCACGCCCAAGATGCGACCCTATCCTAAAGGAACTCGAAGGTCCCACCAAGGATAGAAGCGCATCTTGAAGACGCTTTTGCAAGGTGGATATCATTACATCAACATTACATAATAGATGGGGATAAATACATAAGGCATACAACGCCACACGAATACAACATCATCTTACATAAGAGCACCATCCGACTACGGATGAAACACAAACAGAAACTCAAATGACAACCACCCTGCTAGCCCGGGCTGCCAACCTGGAACCTATCCCCTGATCGAAGAAGAAGCAGAAGAAGAACTCCAAAACAAGCAAGCATTGCTCTCGCGTCAAGATCATCGCATAGCCTGTACCTACAACTGTTGTAGTAGTAATCTGTGAGCCACGAGGACTTAGCAATCCCATTACCATGGGTATCAAGACTAGCAAAGCTTAATGGGAAAGGAAGGGGTAAAGTGGTGAGCACTGGCCCGGGGGGGGGGGTAAATAAAGATGACCCTCGGGCTCCGGAAACCCAAGGGAAAAAGGGCTAGGTGAGGCAAATGGTAAAACCAAGGTTGGGCCTTGCTGGAGGAGTTTTATTCAAAGCGAACTGTCAAGGGGGTCCCATAAATCACCCGACCGCGTAAGGAACGCAAAATCCGGGAATATAACACCGGTATGACGGAAACTAGGGCAGCAAGAGTGGAACAAAACACCAGGCATAAGGCCGAGTCTTCCACCCTTTACCAAGTATATAGATGCATTAATTAAATAAGAGATATTGTGATATTCTAACATAATCCTGTCCACCATGGAGCAATCTTCAACTTCACCTGCAACTAACAACGCTATAAGAGGGGCTGAGCAAAGCGGTAACATAGCCAAGCAACGGTTCGCAAGGAAGGGTGAAAAAGGTTAGAGGCTGACATGGCAAATTGGGAGGCTTGAAGAACACAAGATAGGTTACGCAGCATAGCGATAGAATGAAGCAACTAGCGTAGCAATGATAGTAATGAGATCCAGGGTGACGGTCATCTTGCCTGAAATCCCGCTAGGAAGAAGAACGAGTCCATGAAGAAGACAAACGGATGAAGACGAACCAAGTGTAGACGAACCAATCCTCACGATCGCAACGAAACGGGAACTATCGAGAAGAAGCACACAACATGGTAAACACACCACACATAGACAATACATGATGCACAACAAGCATGATGCATGACAAAGCTACATGGAGCTACTCATGGCAAGAGATGATGCAAACGAGAGCAACACATCAACGCAAGTTTAAATGAGGCCGAAAACAATGTAAACAATTCCGGTAAGTGCTAATATGCAAGTTTCGAAATTGGTCCAGATCTGAATGAACCTTATGTTCAAGTTGTTAAACAGCAAGTTAAGATGCATCAAGATGACCTACATGAGATTCTAGTCAAGTTACATATAAAGTTCATTTAATTTGGAGCTACGGCCTAGAAGATATGGGCAAAATGTGTTAAACATGTCATTGATGCAAAATGCATACAAACATCATGCAAACACCTCAAAACAAGTATGCAACATGATAATATGAAACTACATGCAAAATCAAGCAAGTTTCATATAGAGCACACTCAAAACGGAGCAACGGTTCAACACATACACTCCAAACAAGATGACAACAATCTGTCTGTAACAGCAACTAGGCATCTTGCAAGCATCAAAACACTATGCTACAGCACCTCAACATAAGAACCAAAGGCATGGGCATGAAGTACAGGTAAAGCATGACAAAACATGAACACTGAGCTATCTCCAGAAATCAATGGAACATGCTCAAAAGGACATGGCAAGATTGCAAATAATAAGAGTCTCAGACATTAGCAGAAATAACATCAGGTTGCAATGTTTAGAGCTATCAAACAACATGTAACAGGAACTTAAAATGGCAAACAGAGGCATTTCAGGAATCTACAAATCTCATATAACAAAAGTCCCTTACTGACCATGAGCCAAAAGGGCACAGAAAATATGATGGCACCCATGTAAACATGGCAAATGATATGACAGATTCAGACATGGCAGGAACAACGATAAGTAGGCATGTTGGTGAGCTTGAACCACTCACCACAGAGCAATACATGGCATGGCAAGGCAACCAACAGTAATAAGGCATATTTATAAAGCTAAACATGGCAAGAGAAAGTTCATAGGGTGCATGGATCACTAGCAAAACTCATGGCAAAACTGAACTTAATGTTAACAGGCTGACAGCAACATTATTTAGCAGTTTTGAGGGCAAGATAACAACAAGCTACAGCAGGATATAAATTCAACTAGGGGCATGGAGGGATAGAGCATGACATGTATAACAAATCATCCTTAGTTAACATCTCCATATTACGCATAGAATGACTTGTAGCAGCAGGTTTATATAGCAACATGATATAGCAGATTCAGACTAGCAAAACAGTAACAGCAAGTACCCTACTTCACGAGCTCGATGCACTCAGTACAAGACTCATAAAAATACATGGATTGCACCACAGCAACAATGACATGATAAAGTACAATACACACGTAGAGCTCATGCTCATAGGATGCACACATCAAATGCAACAAAAATGACAAATCACCAAGTTTTGTCAACAGACAGCAGTTAATATCATATAGCGCTCTTGCAACGATGATTAGGGCATCAATATGAACTCAAATAAACATGGAACAATGGAACGAAATGAAGAGCATCTCACAGCAAACAATTTGATATATTACACACACAAAACGGAGCAGTATGCATGGAGTTATGATGCGTTGAACAGGGCATGAAAATGCAAATATTTCGGGACTTGGGGAAATTTTTGAGGTCAACCTCGGGTTTGCACGGAAATCGATGCAGGGCCAGAGTTCGCCGGAGATGTGGCCGGAGAGGAGGGAGACGGCGGCCGGAGCTCGGGGAAGCGCGAGGACGGGCGGCAGCGCACGGATTCGGGCCGGATCTGGCCGGATCCCGGCGAGGGAGAGCACGGGGGCATGGAGGCGAGCTCGCCGAAGCTCGCGGCCACGATGTGCGGGCAGCCAGGCGGGCGCGGTCGGGGGTC
>NC_057810.1:363656492-363663396 GCF_018294505.1 Triticum aestivum
GCGGAGCAGTGCCTGCAGGGCACGGCGGCGGCGGGATGGGCTCCGCGGGCCCGATCCGGGCCCGGCGCGCCTCGCGCGGTGGAGGGAGCCGGCGGGTGACGTGGCAGCACCGGATTGGCCGGGACAGCGGCGCGGGTGACGTGGCAGCACCGGATTGGCCGGGACGACGTGGAGGCTGGCGGTGGACGTGTCCGGCCGCCGGGCGGACATGTCCGGCCACCGGGCGGACCTGTCCGGTGGCGCGATGAGGGAGAGGGCTAGGGTTAGACTGCGTGAAAATTTGGGGAGGGGCACATATTTATAGGTAGAGGGAGCTAGGAGACTCCAAATGAGGTGCGGTTTTCGCCCACACGATCGTGATCGAACGACCGAGAGCATGGAGGGGGTTTGGATGGGTTATAGGGCCACTTTGAAGGGGTGTTGGGCTGCACACAAAAGAGGCCTTTACGGTTCCCCGGTTAACCGTTGGAGTATCAAACGACCTCCAAATGGAACGAAACTTGACAGGCGGTCTACCGGTGGTATACCAAGGCCGCTTGGCAAATCACGGTCCATTCCGAGAATGTTTAACACCCGCATAAGAAAAGAGGCAAAAGGGGGCGCCGGGGGACATAGGATTGTCAGTTTGCAAAACGGACAACGGGGAAAATGCTCGGATGCATGAGACGAACACGTATGCAAAATGAAATGCAGATGATGACATGGGAATATGCAACATGCAAGAAAATGACATGGCAATGACGGCGAATAACTGGCAGACACCTAGTGCATCGAATTCGGGGCGTTACAACACTCCTCCACTAACAAGAGATCTCGTCCCGAGATCTTAGGACCGAGACGGAAGGGGAAAAGGGATGAGTGAAACAAGAACTCAAGAGAAGAAGTAATGAATCAAGAGCACTCGAGAAGAAGAGAGGAACGACGAGAATGGCGAGAATCGAAAGCTCACGGAATCAGATAGACTATGAAACCACTCCGGTTAGAACGAGACAAGAAACGAATAAGACTGAAAGGATTTAGGCAGCTCTCCGGCTGAAACATGGAGGAATAGAACACGAGCTTCACCCAATGAGATGGCACTTGACGAGATGAACAAAGCAATGCCTCCGGAAGAATTGAAAGAATTGAATGAAAAGAACTTAGAAGGAAGGATTGAACGGATTTGTTGAGAAAATCAACAACGAAAAGAATTAGCCTGTTGTGGTCTTATAGGTAACATCTCAAGATCATAAGTTGATAATCAGCCACAAACTGAAATGATTGGATGGCTGAGAAGAATGAAGAAATGCAAAACTCCACTTCAAAAGAAATACGGAGAATTAATTGCACTTCGAGACGCGAGAAGAAAAGATACTTGAATTCCTCCAACAAGAATCTTGATGAACTCTTGAAGAATGAATTAAATCATGAAGAACCACCATGAAGAACTCCAGTGACAAAATACAATGAGATAGAATGAAGGATGAAAGAATAAGATTAAAGCTTACGGTGATTTAGATGGAGGTTCTGACGAAATGGCCGAGGAAATTTGAACTGCGGAAAAGAAAAGATGAAAAACACTTGGAACTAGAATTTATTCATCATTAACAAACTCCGAAGGAAGGGATTAATCACTTGGAGGAAATAAGAATAAGATTTATTGTATGCTTATCCTTCATCAAATTAAATTGATGACAAGTAATGGATTTTGCATACTACTTATTCTTCTTGAAAAGGATTGAGAAGTGGCATATCGTGAACTTGAGAAGGTCTTACTGAACCACCGGTATGACTGGAAAGAACGAATAGATTAAAAAGATAATCAAGGAAAAAGAATCTTGAACGAACTACCGTAAGAATTTGAAAATTGAATGATGAAAGAGAATGAATCACCAGGAAGAATCAGGAGAACAAATATGCTAGAGGGGATTTAGATGCAAAAGAACAAAGAGATCATGAGCTGATTAAAGAACACTTGAACGAAGCACCGGGATAAATAGAGAACGATAACTGGAATGATGGCCTCTGGTGAAAGAAATGGAAAAACAACTCCTGACATGCTCCGGATGGATGAAAAGAATTTGCATGACTTGAAACAATTTGATAGGATAACATCGAGCTAGCATCGCGAATCTCCGGGAGAACGGACAAGATTTAAGAGAAATCTTCTTCTTTGGTCTTCAAATGTTGAGAATGACGACAAGAAACACCACCAAAAATTTGTTAAGATGCTCCGGGAGAATGAATACCGAAAAGGTTGAGCCAACAATGAAAAGAATTTGAAAGCGATCTTGGAGAAGAACTGCCTGATGAAATTCATACTTACGTCAAACTTCGGAAAAGGATTTGAGGATAACTCTGAATAACTAGAAGAGTCAGGTAAGATCCTGGGAAAAGACCTGTGGGTTAGGGCCCACTAAAAGAAAACACTGTTGGAAAGGATTGTTGAACCGATAGATGATGCACCGGAACAATTGAAATATTTAAATGAGGTGACAACCTCGAATTAATTGGAACACAAACAAATCTCCTAAGATGTCTTGAACACTCCGGAAGGATAAACTGGCGAGAGGCGAACGAGCAAAGGGAAATATTTGAGCTGAGGGAAAGAATACGATCGACAACAAAAAACTTGAATTGAATCCACCGGAGAAGAAAAAGAGATGAAGAATGTCCACCGAGACGAGAATTCACCGGTTGAAATGATTGATGGAAGACTAAAGAGGCTCCGCACGAATGAAATTGATGGTCGAAACAGACTCAAACTCCGAGAAGAAGAGGGTGGGAGGGCAGGAAAACAAAGGCAACTGGAAGGGGAGAAACCGATAAATAACTTGAAGACAAAAACACCGGTTAAAATTATTGAGGAGAGAAAGCAAAGGCTTCACACGAGTAGAATGAATACTCAATTACAGATTCCAGTTCCGAGAAGAAAAAGGGGTGGGCAGGTGGGAAAAGAAAACAACTGAGCATTGAACTTGGCAAAGATGAAGAGGCTCGAGTCAACTTGACGAGAAATGCACCGAATGAAAAGAGCTGAGGAACAACGATCAAAAAACCAACTGCGTGAACCTACAGAAAAATTTGAATGGGAAGAGGAGTAATACAAAACACCTACGTCAAGATTCCTCACCAGAGCGACGAAAGGGGTGAGGAGTAAAAAGAATTCCTACTCTCCAATATAACTAGACTCAGAAATCAGTTTTCTTCTAGACTCAACAACGGCCAAACTACACGATCTATCAAGGGAGCTCCTAAGGTCGGTCGAGGCTCTGATACCAACTTGTCACGCCCAAGATGTGACCCTATCCTAAAGGAACTCGAAGGTCCCACCAAGGATAGAAGCGCATCTTGAAGACGCTTTTGCAAGGAGGATATCATTACATCAACATCACATAATAGATGGGGATACATACATAAGGCATACAATGCCACACGAATACAACATCATCTTACATAAGAGCACCATCCGACTACAGATGAAACACAAACAGAAACTCAAACAACAACCACCCTGCTAGCCCAGGCTGCCGGCCTGGAACCTATCCCCTGATTGAAGAAGTAGCAGAAGAAGAACTCGAAAACAAGCAAGCATCGCTCTCGCGTCAAGATCATCGCATAGCATGTACCTGCAACTATTGTAGTAGTAATCTGTGAGCCACGAGGACTCAGCAATCCCATTACCATGGGTATCAAGACTAGCAAAGCTTAATGGGAAAGGAAGGGGTAAAGTGGTGAGGTTGCAGCAGCGACTAAGCATATATGGTGGCTAACATACGCAAATAAGAGCGAGAAGAGAGAAAATGGAACGGTCGTGAAGCTAGCAATGATCAAGAGGTTATCCTGAACTCCTACTTACGTCAAACAAAACCCAAAACTGTGTTCACTTCCCGGACTCCACCGAAAAGAGACCATCACGGCTACACACGCGGTTGATGCGTTTTAATTCGAATCTGGTGTCAAGTTATCTACAACCGGACATTAACAAATTCCCATCTGCCACATAACCGAGGGCATGGCTTTCGAAAGATAATACCCTGCAGCGGTGTCCCAACTTAGCCCATGATAAGATCTCGCGATCAACGAAGGATATTCCTTCTCCCAGGAAGACCCGATCAGTCTCGGAATCCCGATTTACAAGACATTTCGACAATGGTAAAACAAGACCAGCAAAGCCGCCCGATGTGTCGACAAATTCCGATAGGAGCTGCACATATCTCATTCTCAGGGCACACCAGATGAGCAAGACGTCGGGTTGGCATAGACCCTGGTTGCCCAGGGGGCGCTAGACATTGCTCAGGTTGGACCAACACTCGGAGGAGCACTGGCCCAGGGGGGTAAATAAAGATGACCCTCGGGCTCCGGAAACCCAAGGGAAAAAGGGCTAGGTGAGGCAAATGGTAAAACCAAGGTTGGGCCTTGCTGGAGGAGTTTTATTCAAAGCGAACTGTCAAGGGGGTCCCATAAATCACCTGACCGCGTAAGGAATGCAAAATCCAGGAACATAACACCGGTATGACGGAAACTAGGGCGGCAAGAGTGGAACAAAACACCAGGCATAAGGCCGAGTCTTCCACCCTTTACAAAGTATATAGATGCATTAATTAAATAAGAGATATTGTGATATCCCAACATAATCATGTCCACCATGGAGCAATCTGCAACTTCACCTGCAACTAACAACGCTATAAGAGGGGCTGAGCAAAGCGGTAACATAGCCAAGCAACGGTTCGCTAGGAAGGGTGAAAAAGGTTAGAGGCTGACATGGCAAATTAGGAGGCTTGAAGAGCAAAAGATAGGTAGCGCAGCATAGCGATAGAACGAAGCAACTAGCATAGCAATGATAGTAATGAGATCCAGGGTGAAAGTCATCTTGCCTGAAATCCCGCTAGGAAGAAGAACGAGTCCATGAAGAAGACGAACGGATGAAGACGAACCAAGCGTAGACGAATGAATCCTCACGATCGCAACGAAACGGGAACTATCGAGAAGAAGCACACAACATGGTAAACACACCACACATAGACAAGACATGATTCACAACAATCATGATGCATGACAAAGCTACATGGAGCTACTCATGGCAAGAGATGATGCAAACGAGAGCAACACATCAACGCAAGTTTAAATGAGGCCGGAAACAACATATAACAATTCCGGTAAGTCCTCATATGCAAGTTTCGAAATTGGTCCAGATCTGAATAAGCCTTATGTTCAAGTTGTTAAACAGAAAGTTAAGATGCATCAAGATAATCTACACGAGATTCTAGTCAAGTTACATATAAAGTTCATTTAATTCGGAGCTACGGCCTAGAAGATGTGAGCAAAACGAGTTAAACATGGCATTGATGCAAAATGCATACAAACATCAAGCAAACACCTCAAAACAAGGATGCAATATGATAATATACAACAACATGCAAAATCAAGAAAGTTTCGTATAGAGCACACTCAAAACGGAGCAACGGTTCAACACATACACTCCAAACAAGATGACAACAATCTGTCCATAACAGCAACTAGGCATCTTGCAAGCATTTAAACACTATGCTACAGCACCTCAGCATCAGAACCAAACACATGTGAATGAAGTACAGGTAAAGCATGACAAAACATGAACACTGAGCTATCTCCATAAATCACTGGAACATGCTCAAAAGGACATGGCAAGATTGCAAATAATAACAGTCTCGGACATTAGCAGAAATAACATCAGGTTGCAATGTTTCGAGCTATCAAACAACATGTTACAGGAACTTAACATGGCAAACAAAGGCATGGCATGAATCTAGTAATCTCATAAAACAAAAGTCCCTTACTGACCATGAGCCAAAAGGGCACAGAAAATATGATGGCACCCATGTAAACATGGCAAATGATATGACAGATTCAGACATGGCAGGAACAATGATAAGTAGGCAGGTTGGTGAGCTTGAACCACTCACCACAGAGAAATACATGGCATGGAAAGGCAACCAACATTAAGAAGGCATATTTATGAAGCTAGAGATGGCAAGAGCAAGTTCATAGGGTGCATTGATCACTAGCAAAGCTCATGGCAAAACTGAACTTAATGTTAATAGGCTGACAGCAACATTATTTAGCAATTTTGATGGCAAGATAACAACAAGCTACAGCAGGCTATAAATGCAACCAGGGCATGGAGTGATAGAGCATGACATGTGTAACAAATCATCCTTAGTTAACATCTCCAGATTACGCATAGAATGACTTGTAGTAGCAGGTTTACATAGCAACATGATATAGCAGATTCAGACTAGCAAAACAGTAACAGCAAGTACCCTACTTCACGAGCTCGATGCACTCAGTACAAGACTCACAAAAATACATGGATTGCACCAAAGCAAATATGACATGATGAAGTACAAAACACATGTAGAGCTCATGCTCATAGGATGCACACATCAAACGCAACAAAAATGACAAATCACCAAGTTCTGTTAACAGACAGCAGTTAATATCATATAGCACTCTTGCAACGATGATTAGGGCATCAAGATGAACTCAAACGAACATGGCACAATGGAACGAAATGAAGAGCATCTCACGGCGAACAATTTGATATATTACACGCACAAAATGGAGCAGTATGCATGGAGTTATGATGCGTTGAATAGGGCATGAAAATTCAAATATTTCGGGACTTGGGGAAATTTTTGAGGTCAACCTCAGGTTTGCACGGAAATTGATGCAGGGCCGGAGTTCGCCGGAGATGTGGTCGGAGAGGAGGGAGACGACGGCCGGAGCTCGGGGAAGCACGAGGACGGGCGGCGGCGCACGGATCTGGCCGGATCCCGGCGAGGGAGAGTGCGGGGGCACCGGAGCTCGCGGCCGGCGAGGTGCGGGCAGCCAAGCGGGCGTGGTCGGGGGTCACCGGAGGAGCTACGGCACAGGGCGCGGGGCT